>NC_074692.1:1777568-2077568 GCF_029448725.1 Salvelinus fontinalis | reverse complement strand
TTATAAACTTGGATTAGCTAACACAACGTGGAATTGGAACACAGGAGTGATGGTTTCTGATAATGGGCCTCTGTACGCCTATGTAGATATTCCATAAAAAATCAGCCATTACAGCTACAATAGTTATTTACAACATTAACAACTGTATTTTTAATCAATTTGATGTTATTTTGGGGTGGCAGGTAGCCTAGTGGTTAGAGCGTTGAGCCAGTAACCGAAAGGTTGGTGGATGGAATCTCTGAGCTGACAAGGTAAAAATCTGTCGTTCTGCCCCTGAACAAGGCCATTAACTTCTCTGTGCTACGGATCCCTTTAGCGGGATCATTTTCCTAGACAACCGCTGAATTGCAGGGCGCAAAATATTACTAACAATATTTATAATCATGCAATCACAAGTGAAATATACCAAAACACAGCTTAGCTTGTTGTTAATCCACCTATCGTGTCAGATTTTCAAAATATGCTTTGCAGCGAAAGCAATCCAAGCTTTTGTGAGTGTATCAATCAATGCTACAACAGCTAGCCCCAAATTAGCATGGTCACGAAAGTCAGAAAAGCAATAAAATTAATCGCTTACCTTTGATAATCTTTGGATGTTTGCACTCACGAGACTCCCAGTTACACAACGAATGTTCTTTTTGTTCGATAAATATTACTTTTATAACAAAAAAACGCCATTTGGGTTGCGCGTTATGTTCAGAAAACCAAAGCCTCGTTCAATATAACGAAAATTCCAAAGTATCCGTAATGTTCGTAGAAACATGTCAAATGTTTTTTATAATCAATCCTCAGGTTGTTTTTAACAAACATAATCGATAATATTTCAACCGGACCGTAACCTATTTAATAAGAGAGAAAAAGGAAATGGAGAGGTACCTGTCTCGCACGCAGGAACTAATCAGAGGACACCTGACTAGTTTTGAAAAATCTCGCTCATTTTTCAAATTAAAAGCCTGAAACTGTCTAAAGCCTGGTCACAGCCTGAGGAAGCCATTGGAAAATGAATCTGGTTGATACCCCTTTAAAGAAGAAAGACGGGCCAGGAAACATAGATTAAAAAAATAAATAAAATAAAAATCACTTCCGGGTTAGGTTTTTGCCTGTAGAATCAGTTTTGTTATACTCACAGACAATATTTTTGACAGTTTTGGAAACTTTGGAGTGTTTTCTATCCTAATCTGTAAATTATATGCATATTCTACGATCTGGACCTGAGAAATAGTCTGTTTACCTTGGGAACGTTATTTAAAAAAAATAATAATAATAATCTGACCCCTAGCGTCAAGAGGTAACCCACGGTTCCTAGGCCGTCATTGTAAATAAGAATTTGTTCTGCCTAGTTAAATAAAAAATTTATGGACAAAAAAATAGCTTTTCTTTCAAAAACAAGGACATTTCTAAGTGACCCCAAACTTTTGAACGGTAGTGTACATATTACCTCGATTACCTCGACTAACTGGTGCCCCGCACACTGACTCTTTGCTGCTGCTCTTTAATTATTATTATTGTGGGGGATTTTTTTTCTTTTTTTTTTTCTCTAAACAGCATTGTTGGTTAAGGGCTTGTAAGTAAGGTATACATACACCTGTTGTATTCGGCGCATGTGACAAATCAGATTTGATTTAATGAAGTAGCTAATAAAATGTACTTTTCAAACATTTGCCAAAATGCAATTCGCGGGAAACCACCGTTCTAAACAGCGCCCCTCATGCGGTTCCATATGTGACAGAGATCAACATAAATTGCAGTTAGAAACTTATAGGGGGAATCTAATAGCAACAACCAGGGTGAGTTGCTAATATGATTATGATTGTGCCTTTGGCTTTTGGACAACAAAAGAAAGTTGATGTGAAAACCAATAGAACAGGGGAGAAATGCTGGTTAACGGCATGAGGAAGTCCATTGCCGCGACATTTCTACGGTTGGATTTTGGCTAGGCTAATTTCAAGCAAGGTAAGACATTCCTCGTTATTTGAGGTAAAGTAAGACGTTCAGGTTTCAAACAAGTATACTGCCTCAAGCTCACATTGTAGTTGTGGGTGACGAGCTGATTGCCTGTTTACCGTTGACTGTAGCCTATGCACTCGAATGGGAGGCACACTTTTATTTACGAGTTGAGAATGAGAAATAAAAAATTATGTGTTTTTATTCGTATCCATCAAAACAGTTTTAACACGCAATTGCATTTAGAATTGTTATTTGTTGCGCAATGACTTGGTTTATAAAAGCATGTATCACTCCAGCACCAGCTTTTTGAGGAGCTGCTCTTGCGCTGTCTGACAGGTGATAGGCCATTCCGCTCCTCAAACTAGACTCTGTATGCTGTGCGCCGTGGGATAAAATACGACGACAAACGAAAATACACCTGCGCCAATTTAATTCCACTCAATTATGCAAATTAACCTATAGACATGACCGGTCAAATGTATTTTCAGCGGCTAACTGATTAACGATTAATGGTTAACCATTAACATCCCTAAACCAAACACCATATTTTCTGAAATGTATAAATCAGAACACCTGCTACTAGCCTACCGCACGCAGATGAATGAAAACCAACTGAACTGGCTCTAGTACAGGGTTCATAATCGTCCACAGATATTACTAGACACTGCAGTTTCAGTTTTCATCACTCGGGTCTCAATTTCAAACCAACTGTCTTTCTCTTACCAGGTCCTGTTTCTTGAAAACCCTAAGCAATTTTGCAACCTTGAAATTGTAGAATTATGTAGGCAAAACTAATCTATAAATTTAGTTTGCTTGTTCCAGGCAGGCATAAAGGCATTGCCAGTGTATTATCTGCCAAGTAATATGCCTACTAGGCCTGAATGCATTAAAATGCCACCATTTTCATTTTCATGTGCTATAATTACATTTTTTATTCATGCTTAATAAGGAATCATAGGCTAGCCATTGTATGGGAGTTGACACGACGCATAGTATTGTGTATATCCACATGTGAGAGAGAAACAGTTCACACACCAACAGTGACTGTGTGCAAAGGGCAATGTGTGGTTAATTAATGTTGCTTTTAAATGTGTCACATTTAAAATGTGTCAGTGGCCTCCTTACGTGTAGACTGGCAAGTGTCCTCCGGTGGAAATAGATCTGAATGTAACGTGCCATGTTTCTAACAGAATTGTAGCACAGTCAAATGATCATGATAATTTTGCACATAACACCCAAGCTGCCATTTTGATAATGTATGTTTTGTGATTAAAAACTAGGAAAACCTGCTGTCACTGAAATAGTATTTGTCTTTTAAGCAGCAGCGGTCAAGTAAACGGTCAATGCTGATGCTGGATGTCATCAAAACGTGTATTTGATTGACCTCTGCTCCTTAAAAAAAAATACATGACATTTTAACACATACTGTGAGTGGAGGGTTTTGTTTAGTTAGTCTCATTTTCAGGCTAAACCAGTTCCCAAAATGGCCAAATCAGTCCATTCTCCATGCGCTGACCTCGAGACCAAAACGCTGCTTTCTTACTATAGGTCTATACAGTGAATTCAGAAAGTATTCAGACCCATTTACTTTTTCAACATTTTGTGTATGCACACGTTTTAGTTTGTGCACATGCGAGCACAGAAGCAAACCATCAGAGATAAGGAGGACTGGTAAAAGTGGGAGACTGTGTGAGTGTACACTCCAGACATTTGCTCTCCCTTGTCTTTGTCCACTGCTGGGCACAGAATGAAACATGTACAGCTCTGCAGTTTTGACCTCTGACCGGGGCTCCTAAAATAACAGGGCCTGGCCCCGGCAAAACAGGCCCAGAGGTGCAGCACCGATAAAGCAGCCTTCGTGTATCATGGGCTTAGTGGTGGTGCGTCTGGCTCTCTGTCAGTTGGTCTGTGTACACTGGCCCTGGCTCTGTAAAAAGCTATTCAGGCAGATTAGTCAATCACACGGGGCCACTCATCTTGTGTACAGGCTAAAGACGGTAAACCACACACAGTACCATGTCTCACACACACAGGGGGGTAGGGGCACACAGCCATAGAGAGTGGAGGCATAGACAGATTGATAGGGGAAAGAAAGGGGAAATGTGATTTAAAAGAGAAAATTACCAGAGACTGAGAGAGCAGAGGAAAGGGGTTGCAGAGACAGAGGTAAGCTAGATGAGAGACAAAGCTCCCCTTAGGGGCTTTCCACAGGCAACTCTGCAAGGTCACGTGCACTAGCACTGTGGTTACAGTCCATCACAGAGCGATGAGCATTGTTGCCCACAACACACACACATCAGCGAACTAGTGTTGCACGGTATACCAAAACGTCTGTACTTTTTCGATACTAGAACATAAATGGTCTGGTACTAGAATTTGTGTTAATTTCGTTACTTCTGTCAAATGTGTCTCACGGATCCAGACAGTCTATATAAGTGCAGCCGACCCCTTGTTCCTTGTTATATCGCGCACTGTGCCTGCTCCACTTACTCATGCTAGCCTGTTGCGCCTTTGTTTAGACGGCTCGTTGCGGAAGCTTCCGTAGGCTGGTGTCCTTGAGCAACAAAATCAAAACTATTCGGTTTCACCAAAATATAGTTTCCAGTCAACAGAGGCATATCCCATATCTCTAGGAACGATTTGACAAGTTGAATGTGTCCTTCGCTATCAAACAAGCATTTTAAAACACATTTCTATCCAGGCTCTCCCGTTTTCGGTCTGTAGAAATGGGAGATTACCTTGTACCTTACTCTCGCATGACTGGGTGGTCTAGAATGGACTACAATGGCAACCCACAGGCATAAAACTGGAGACCCTGGATGAAAATGTGTTTTAAATGCTTATTTAACTTTTTAGGGATATGGGGCAGCATTTTCACTTTTGGATGAATTGGTGCCCATAGTGAACTGCCTCCTGCTCTGTCCCAGATGCTAATATATGCATATTATTATTACTATTGGGTAGAAAATACTCTGAAGTTTCTAAAACTGTTTGAATTATGTCTGTGAGTATAACAGAACTCATATGGCAGGCAAAAACCTGAGAAAATATCCAAACAGGAAGTGGGAATTATGAGGCTGGTTGATGTTAAACTCATTGTCTATTCACATCCCAGTAAGAAATGGATCTGTTCGCACTTCCTACGCCTTCCACAGTCAGTAGAACGTGGAATGAAGCCTCTAGTGTGATGTGGGGCCGGATGGCAGCTATTTGAGTCAGTGGTCTGGCAGAATGCTAGTTCCTGGTTATGCGCATTACTCTGTAGACAAAAACGTATGTTCCGGTTGGAACGTTATTGGATATATATGATAACAACATCCTGAAGATTGATTCTCTACTTAATTTGACCAGTTTATTCGACCTGGAATATAACTTTTTAAAGTTTTCGCCCGAATTTGCCTGGACCGCCACCAGCGTTTGGACATGTGAACTAAACGTGCTAGCAAAAGTAGCTAATTGGACACTAGTAATGGACATTATCGAACAAAACAATGATTTATTGTGGAACTAGGATTCCTGGCACTGCATTCTGATGAAAGATCATCAAAGGTAAGGGAATATTTATGATGTAATTTCGTATTTCTGTTGACTCCAACATGGCGGAGAAATGTTGTATTTCTGAGCGCCGTCTCAGATTATTGCATGGTATGCTTTTTCCTAAGTAAAAAAAAAAGAATCTGACACAGCGGTTGCATTAAGAACAAGTGTATCTTTAATTATATGTAAAACATGTATCTTTCATCAAAGTTTATGATGAGTATTTCTGTTATTTGACGTGGCTCTCTGTAATTACTCCGGATATTTTGGAGGCATTTCTGAACCTGGCGCCAATGTAACCCGAGATTTGTGAATATAAATATGCACATTATCGAACAAAACATAAATGTATTGTGTAACATGATGTCCTATGAGTGTCATCTGATGAAGATTATCAAAGGTTAGTGATTCATTTTATCTCTATTTCTGCTCTATTTCTGCTTTTACCTTTGGCTGGGAAAAAATGGCTGTGTTTTTTGGATTTGGTGGTGATCTAACATAAATATATGTTGTGTTTTCGCTGTAAGACATTTTAAAAATCGGACACGATGGGTAGATAAACAAGATGTTTATCTTTCATTTGGTGTAATTGACTTGTTAATGTGTGAAAGTTAAATATTAAAAAAAAATAATAATTCAATTTCCCTCGCTGCCTTTTTAGCGGAATGTTGGGGGGGGGGTCTGCTAGCGGAACGTGTGTCCTAGAAAGGCTAACATGATGCAGCCCGACTCCCAGTGCAGGCTAGCTTGCTTCACGAGCCATTGTTTACAGATGGCTCGTTGCGGAAGCTTCTGTAGACTGGCATCCTTGATCAATGAAATCTAAACTATTCGGTTTTACCAAAATAAAGTTTCCAGTCAACAGAGAGATATTCAGTATCTTTAGGAACAATACTTACGATTCTACATGTTGAATGTGTCCTTCACTCTTAGCTCCCATGTTCTATGTGTTGAGTCACGATAATCTCTTGTCCACTCTGGACATATCTCTAACGATCATCAGTTCTCTAATGGCCTGGTACTCATGGCTCTATTATCCCTCTAACCTCTCTGTCATAAATCCAAATGCAGTTGAAAATCACATCAAAACGGTTAAAACTCACATCACTGTGATTGATCAATTTGAAGAAAGAAGATCAACATTGTCATTTTGGATGTTGTTTCAAAGCCTAACACAACGAAATGGACAGCGCTTTCTAAGGTGATTCATTCAAAACACCCATATGCATATTAAAGCTTATGCATACGCTAAAGTGCATTCGGGAAAGTTTTCAGACCCCTTTACTTTATTTTGTTACGTTACAGCCTAATTTTAAAATGGATTAAGTAGTTTTTCCCCTCATCAATCTACACACAATATCCCATAATAACAAAGCAAAAACAGTTTTTAATTTAGCAAATTTCTTAAAAGTAAAAAACTGAAATCATATTTGCATATGTATTCAGACTCTTTACTCAGTACTTAGTCTGAATGCACTGTATATGCATAGGCCTATATGAGTCCAAGCCCCCAAAAACGTAATTAAAATGATTGTCCCGTTATACAAAACATAGCCTACCGCATATTACACACGGCAGAAAGACATTTAAAAAAAAATATATATATATTTTTTGGTACAGTTAGCCTACAATTATAGTGAATTTGTATTTTCTTTTTGAATAGCATAGTAACATAGTTAATAGGCTGACATATTAGCTTTAGCTACAGAATATCTTACCACCATGCATTTCCATCTTCTCCCCTCTCCTTTTTCCAGTGTGCAAAGAGAAGGGCTTTCAACAGTTGAAATATGTTTAGTTGTGAAAACATGTTACTTTTAATGTTCCCGAACAGATTTGACTTGCTCAAACACTTATGGCTGCAGGAACAGGGTTGGAGAGCCCATGGCATACAGAGGTTGGGAGGAATGTCACGTAGCGAAATAACCGGAGTAGCCTACCCAACATGAGTGAAAAATTAACATACGGTAAAGTGGTCTCCATTTGCTTTTCGAGTGCATATTAAATCAAAACACACGGATCCTCTACCAAATCACCCCCCCCCCCCCCCAACCCCCTCCCATGCTCTAACAGAGCACCAACCCAAAACCAGACTTAAAGTATGCATGATATACAATGAGCAATATTATCAAATAGTAAAAAAATATATATATTATTCAAAAAGTTAAAAAATATATATAAAAATTTGAATTTGGGTTTGTTTATGGAGTTTTGAAATTAGCCGGATCCATGTCTTCTACAAAGGATAGGATGGAGTAGTGTATTTTCTCTAGCTTGAGATATTGCAAAACTTCCTTTTCCAATGGTTAAAAGTAGAAAGAAACCAGCCTTCCACTTAAATAGTATAAGACGTCTAGCTAGAAGAGTAGTAAATGCCAGCATGTTGCCCATAACTGTTTAACCTCTCTTGGGTAGGGGTCAGTATTTTCACGTCCGGATGAAAAGCATCCACAAAGTAAACTGCCTGTTACTCAGGCCCAGAAGCTAGGATTTGCATATAATTGGTAGATATGGATAGAAAACACTCTAAAGTTTCTAAAACTGTTTAAATGATGTCTGTGAGTATAACAGAATTGATATGGCAGGCGAAACCCCGAGGGCAAACCATCCCTTCCACTGTTTCCAATGGCTTTCATGTTTATTATGAGGCGAAGTCCTCCCAGATTGCAGTTCCTAGGGCTTCCACTAGATGTCAACAGTCTTTAGAAAGAGTGTCAGGCTGGTTTTTGGAAAAATGAGCTAGAAGTTGTAGTTTTTCTAAGTGGCTCCCATTTTGGCTTTAGTGTTTCCATGCGCGTGGGTGAAAGCACGTTCTTTGTTATTTATCTTCGGTAATTAACATACTATTTTCCGTCTTAAATTGTATTGTTTATTTACGTGTTAGGGTACCTGAGATTTGATTTATAAAAGTTGTTTGGATAAGTTTATTGGTAACGTTTGGGATTAATTTTGTATTAATTTTGGAGGGAAACCGGTGGATTATTGAATGAAGCGCGCCAGCTACACTGAGTTTTCTTTTTATGGATATAAAGAAGGACTTTATCGAACAAAATAACCATTTGTGATGTAACTGGGACCTTTTGGAGTGCCAACAGAAGAAGATCTTCAAAGGTAAGGCAATGATTAAATCGCTAATTCTGACTTTCGTGTCGCTCCTGCCTGGTTGAAAAATGTTTTTCATGTTTTTGTATGCTGGGCACTGTCCTCAAATCGCGTGGTGTGCTTTCGCCGTAAAGCCTTTTTGAAATCTGACACAGCGGCTGGATTAACAGGAAGTTAAGCTTTATTTTGATGTATAATACTTGTATTTTCATGAATGTTAAATATTTATATTTCTGTAATTTTAAATTCGCGCTCTGCAATTTCACAGCATGTTGGCCATAATAAGTTAAAGGGGCCTCCTGTGGTGCCACACTGAATAATGCAATAAAAGCAGAACGTTCTATAGGTCTCTCCAGTATCTTAGAAAAGGTCTCAAATTGATATCCAGAAGTCTGTCAATTTTGGGCATGTTCAAAACATGCAATAAAGTAGAAGGAGCCTGCTGTCATGTACTCCCGCGTTTCCCTTCCAGCATTCGAAGCCGGTCCTAACAACCATAATTACGCGTACATGGCATCAAACATTACGCGCACCTGCGGTTCATCATGAAGCACACCTGGACATTACCTCACTCATTACCTCTCCTTTATATGGCACTCCATTAGGTTAATTCCCCAGGCAGTATTGCTTCTGTGTTTCATGTCAAGATGCTACTCCAATGTTGTATCATTCCATATTCGTTGTTTTATTAAACTTACCACCTGTACCTGCTTCTCGACTCTCAGCGTCTATGTTACAGAATGCTGCCTCTACAAATGGAAGCAGCAGGAAATCAGAACATCTCCCAGATGGTTGACAAACAGGGATACTTACTTCGTCAACGTCACGACCAGCTGGCGCAACTGTGGAAGGCTATGGAAGAGGTTCTTTGCAGTGTTAAACGTCTCGAACATACCCGAAAGGCTTTGACTTTCTCCACCACCAGTCGATCCAGCACACCAGCCCATTCAACAACCCGCTCAGGTCAGCGACACCCATATGTCCCTTCAAGATGAATATGACGGCACCCTATGCCGTGGCTTCCTACTACAGTGCTGCCTCGCACAAGATGGAAGCCCCAACCGCCGAGAGGTCCAAGGTTGCCATGGTTGTTTCTCTGCTGATTGGGCGGCCGTTGGAATGGGCCATGGCCGTCTGGGAGACAGGAGAGGAGGAGCTGGATTCATATGAGGTGTTCATGGCTATCTTTGATAATCAAACGGAGGGCAGAGCCGGCGCTTCGTACGCTATTCAGAGGACTGCACAAGGAGGTCCAGTCAGACTGGCCTGTCGAAACGACAACCTCTCCTTTGAGGCACTCATCGCAATGGCCATCCGTCTGGATAACCTACTTCGCGAGCGTCGGTACTCTCATCGCTTCTCTCCCTCCCTCAGTGAACACTTTGGATCAGAGCCTGAACCCATAGAGGTAGGCGCTTCCCCGCGGCGGCGCAACGCAGATTGTGGTCAAGGAGGGCTCCAGCAATGTCCGGTACGTCCCAACTCGGGATCCACGAGAGCAGAGGGCCGGTCACGTAGTCTTCCACCTCCTAGGGCAGGTGTGAGTATCCCCTCTTCATCACTTTCTGCCAAACCCTTTTTGGTGTCGTTCACACTAGTTGACTGTCCCTCATGTACTGTTTCTACAGCATTAGTGGGTTCCAGTGCCGCAGGGGCCTTTTTTGACCAAATCCAGCCTCTCTTACCATCACCTCATACCCGCTCTCATCTCCTTTCCCGGTTCAAGCCGTCGATAATCGGCCACTAGGTTCCGGGACCATCACACATCACCAAACTACTCGCCCTCACTGTGGAGTCCATCCATCTGGAGAACATTCCCTTCATCACCAGTGCACTAACTCACAAGATCATCCACGGCCTCTCTTGGCTTCAACGCCATAATCCCACCATCGAGGATGAAAATCACAGACTGGGCACCAGAATGCCGGAGGACCTGCTTGCTCATCCCCTGTGGTTCCATGCCAGTTTGAGTCCTGCGGTTGCCCTTCAGTCCAACATCCCAGAGGTATACCAGGACCTGCGGGAGGTATTTTCCAAAACCCGCGCCACCTGTCTCCTTCCTCATCGCCCCTGGGACTGTGCCATCGGCCTGCTTGCAGGCTCTGCGCCCCCTGCGCAGATGCATCTACCCTCTGTCGGTGGCTAAAACCAAGGCCATGGAGTATGTTGGAGTGCATCCATGATGATTCATCTGCATGTCCACTTCTGCGTCTGCAGGCTTCTTATTCGTGACTGAGAAGGATGGAGTGTTACACCTATGTATTGACTACAGAGGACTCAATGATATCACCACCAAGTACCACCAAGTCCCGGTACCCTCTCCTGTTAGTGACGGCAGCCATCGAACAGCTCATCGGGGCCCGTCATCCGCATCTGGGAGGGGGATGAATGGAAGACAGCTTTTAGCATGATGTCTGGTCACTGAGTACTTGGTGATGCCATTTGACTTATCCAATGCTCCGTCAGTGTTCCAGGCATTCGTCAACAAGGTGTTCCCGGGACATTCTCGGACATTCCCGGGACATTCTCGGTGGTTGTGCATATTGACGACATACTGGTCTCCTCGGCTACCTTGTAGGATCACATCGCTCACGTCCGAGTAGTCCTGGAACGCCTCCTGGATAACCAACTGTTTGTCAAGACAGAGAAGTGCCAATTTCATCTGGAGGCTGTCTCCTTCCTAGGCTACCAAATCAGCCTGCAAGGGGTGAAGATGAAATTCAATAAGGTAGATGCAGTCAGGTCATGGCCAGTTCCAAACACCATAAAGCGGTTACAATAGTTTTGGGGGGTTTGACAACTTCTACTGCTGTTTCATTTGGAACTTTATCTCCATCGCCACTCCTCTCACTTCTCTCCTCAAGGGTGGTCCCTGTAGGTTGGTGTGGAGTCCATCAGCTGACGAGGCCTTCCGCCTACTGAAGGGACATTTCACCTCCGCCCCATTGCTGAAACGCACAGATCACACGATACCCTTTGTGGTGAAGGTGGATGATTCAGAGGTTGGAGTGGGGGCAGTTCTGTCTGAACGACAAGGTTTGTTTCCGTGTGCGGATTACTCTAAGAATCTGTCCCCTGCCGAGAGGAATTACGATGTTGGTGATCGAGAGCTCTTGGTGGTGAAGTTGACATTAGAGAAGTGGAGACACTGGCTTGAGGACGTCAAGGACCCATCCGTCATCCTCACTGACCACCGGAACCTGGAGTACATACGGACAGCGAGGATGCTGAAACCGCGCCAAGCAAGGTGGGCCCTTTTCGTTACGAGATTTGACTTCACGCTGACCTATCCCCCAGGTTCAAAGAACACCAAAGCCGATGCCTTGTCCTGTCTCTACGACTCGGGAGAGGGTCCTGTCCTGAATGCACCCATAATCCCTTCCTCTCGAGTCGTAGCCCCTGTGGTCTGGGATGTAGATGTGCACATTCACCAGGCTCTGGAGAGCGATCCCGCACCCACTACCTGTCCTCACGAGTGCATCTACGTTCCCACGGGGATAAGGGATCGGCTGCTGACCTGGGTGCACACAGTTGTTGTCGCTGGACATCCAGGTATTTCTATTTCCGAGAAGTACTGGTGGCGGGACGTTATTCATGACGTCAACTCCTGTTTCGTATGTGCTCCAACCAAATCCCCCCCCGGTGCGCTCCAGCAGGAAAACTCCTTCCCATGCATCAGCATCATTGGTCTCATCTATCCATTGACTTTGTCACTGATCTCCCCTCCTTTGACGGTTTCACCACCAATTTGGGTTGTTGTGGATAGATTTTCTAAATCGTAGCGTTTCATCCCTCTCTCTGGTCTCCCTACTGCTCTTCAGCTTGCTGAGATATTGTTCCAGCAGGTCTTCCAGCATTATGGCCTTCCAGTGGACATCGTCTCTGACTGTGGCCCCCGATTCACATCACGGTATGGAGAGCCTTTATGGGGAAGCTCAGGGTCATGGTCCGCCTCACTTCCGTGTATAGGCCTCAGTCTAACGGGCAGGTGGAGAGGATGAACCAGGAGCTGGGGAGGTTCCTGAGGAGTCACTGCCAGGACCGGCAGGGAGAGTGGGCCCAATTCCTTCCATGGACGGAGTACGCCCAGAATTTGTTACTTCACACCTCTACCGGGCTGACTCCCTTTCAGTGTGTTCTGGGTTTCCCGCCGGCTCTGGCTCCGTGGACCCTTGGCCAGATCGAAGCTCCTGCGGTGAAAGAGTGGTTCAGGCGCGCAGAAGTGTGGAGCGACGCTCACGTGAGACTCCAGCGTGCCGTCCACTGTCCGAAGGAGCAGGCAGACCGCCACCTCAACGAGACTCCCGTGTTCCATCCTGGGGATCGTGTATGGCTCTCTACCAGGAATCTACCACTTCGCCTGCCCTGCAAGAAGCTGAGCCCCCAGTTTTTGGGGCTGTTCAATGTTCTCCGGAGGATCAATGAGGTGACGTATAGGGTTAGAGCTTCCCAGTGAGTATGGTATCTCACCTTCTTTTCATGTCTCCCTTCTCAGGCCGGTGGTTCCTGGTCCCCTGGCTGATGCTGTCCCCCACGACACCCCTGGATGTCGAGGGAGGTCCCGCCTATTCCGTCAGATCCCAACTGGACTCCTGACGTTGTGGGGGTTGGCTCCAGTACCTGGTGGAATGGGAGGGGTACGGACCAGAGGAGCGGTGTTGGGTTCCGGTGGAGGACATGCTGGATCCCAACATCATTCGTGATTTCCATCTTTGCTGCCCATCTGCTCCTTGTCCTCGGGGCCATCCCTCTGGTCAGCGTCGTCCTGCGGCTGGAACTGGGGGGTCGGTGGGGGGTTCGATGTCGCTGGTTTACTAACCACCGGTCCTGGCAACCATCATCACGCGCACCTGGCATCAATCATTACGTGCACCTGCCCTTCCATTGCCTCACTCATTAACTCCCCTTTATCTGGCACTCCCTTAGGTTCATTCCCCAGGCAGTGTTGCTTATATGTTTCATGTCAAGACGCTACTCCAATGTTGTATCGTTCTTTGTTTTATTAAACTTACCACCTGCTTCTCGACTCCCAGCGTCTACAATACACCTGCGTACATCGTTCACAAGTGTGATCTATTTCTGGTCTAATTTTGGATAATTTGCCTTTGACCATAGCAGCCGATTTAACTATTTTAAATTGAATTTCAGCATGTCTTAGACATGTAGATGAAGAATGTATTCTCTGAAGCATACTCTGCCAAGTTTAGTCATAAAGTTGTTCACCTAAATCCTCTTTCCGTTGTTTCTTAACCTCTCTAGGGTACGTGGTACAGTAGCGTCCCACCTCTTCAACAGCCAGTGAAACTGCAGGGCGCCAAATTCAAAACAACAGAAATCCCATAATTAAAATTCCTCAAACATACATGTATTTTACACCATTTTAAAGATACACTTGTTGTAAATCCAGCCACAGTGTCCGATTTCAAAAAGGCTTTTACGACGAAAGCAAACCAAACGATTATGTTAGGTGAATGCCTATTCACAGAATAACACAGCCATTTTTCCAGCCAAAGAGAGGATTCACAAAAAGCAGAAATATAGATAAAATTAATCACTAACCTTTGATGATCTTCATCAGATGACACTCATAGGACTTCATGTTACACAATACATGTATGTTTTGTTCGGTAAAGTTCATATTTATATCCAAAAATCAGAGTTTACATTGGCACCTTACGTTCAAAAGTTCCAAAACATCCTTTGATTTTGCAGAGAGCCACATCAATTTACAGAAATACTCATTATAAATGTTGATGAAAATACAAGTGTTATGTGTGGAATTTTAGATGCACTTCTCCTTAATGCAACCGCTGTGTCAGATTTCAAAAAAGCTTTACGGAAAAAGCAAACCATGCAATAATCTGAGGTCGGCGCTCAGAGCCCAATCAAGACAAAAATATATCTGCCATATTGTGCAGTCAACTGAAGTCAGAAATAACATTATAAACATTCACTTACCTTTGATGATCTTCATCAGAATGCACTCCCAGGAATCCCAGTTCGACAATAAATGTTTGTTTTGTTCGATAATGTCCATCATTTATGTCCAAATTCCTCCTTGTTGTTCTAGCGTTCAGTACACTTTCCAAACTCACGACTCGCGGAAAGTATGGACGAAAAGTTTAAGTTATATTACAGTCCATAAAAGCATGACAAACGAAGTATTGAATCAATCTTTAGGATGTTTTTAACATAATTCTTCAATAATGTTCCAACCGGAGAATTCCTTTGTCTTCAGAAGTGCGATGGAACAGAGCTCGCGCTCACAAGAACGCACATGGTCAGCGCATGTTCAGCTCATGGCAGACCTTACTCAATCCCCTCTCATTCGGCCCCACTTCACAGTAGAAGCATCATACAAGGTTTTAAAGACTTTTGACATCTAGTGGAAGCCGTATGACCAATATCCCACTGTATCTTCAATAGGAGCTGAGTTGAAAATTGACCAACCTCAGATTTCCCACTTCCTGGTTGGATTTCTTTCTCAGGTTTTTGCCTGCCATATGAGTTCTGTTATACTCACAGACATCATTCAAACAGTTTTAGAAACTTCAGAGTGTTTTCTATCCAAATCTACTACTAATATGCATATTCTATCTTTTATGGCTGAGTAGCAGGCCGTTTACTCTGGGCACGCTTTTCATCCGGATGTGAAAATACTGCCCCCTACCCCAAAGAAGTTAAGAGTTAAGGGAATCTAGATTGTGCGACTTTAATAATGTGTTGATCAAGCTTATGCCCCCTTTGATATAAGGGTTCACTTTAAAAATAGAATCTAGAAGGGAGGTAGGTGGGCGTGAATGGAAGTGACTAGAGTATGAAGAGGCCTACAATTACGTAGTTTTGTATCTAAAGAAATGGGATCTAGGAATATCAAACTTTTGTAGTAACTTATCAAAAGATGCAAAAGTCATATCAATGTACAAGTCGTTCAGTGAGGAGATCCCTTTTCCAGCCCAGATATGAAATGACCGGTCTAATAATGATGGAGAGAACGTATGGTTCTTTAATAATGGAGCAGAATTTATTTTAATTCCCAGAGACCAAACAATCGTGTGAACTGTTTCCAGATTTTTTTGAGAATGTTTCACTATAGGGTTTTTAGTGTATTTGGAAACAGGCTCAGCTAATGCAAGTTTTGAGCAGAGTAAGGCAGCGGGGCCACATGAGATCTCCAAGGTCATTAATTTCAGGCCTGTAACATCTGGGATTTCTGTCAGCCAATATAGAATGATTATTTTATTAGCTGCCCAGTAATAGTATTGAAAGTTCAGAGGTGCTAGACCACCCTGAGAGCGAGATCTCTGCAATACGCTCTTACGTATCCAAGAGTTTTTCTTGTTCCGGATAAAAGCAGATGTCAGTTTATCTATGAAGATAAAAAAAGATTTTGTCAGAAAGATGGGAATACATTGAAATAAGTATAAAAACGTAGGTAATAGATTCATTTTTAATTGTGTTAATTCTTCCGCCCAAAGAAAGAGAAAGTAAATCCCAGCGTTCAAGTTTCTGTTTCAGGCGGAGTGTTTTTAAAATGTATTTTTATTTTAACCTTTAACTAAGCAAGTCCGTTAAGAACAAATTCTTATATACAATGATGGCCTACCCTGGCCAAACCTGGACGACGGTGGGCCAATTGTGCGCCACCCTATGGGGCTCCCAATCATGGCCGGATGTCATACAGCCTGGTGTCAAGGGAAATTGGCTTTATAGATTTCTTTGAAATAGTGTGTGACTCAAATTCCTAAATATTTTAATTTCTTGTGTAGTGACTCTGAAGGGCACATGACTAAAATAAGTTTGCATGGCATAAGTATTAATAGGCATCAATTCACTTTTTTGTAGATTAACCTTATACCCAGATATTTTATCAAATGTCTTTAGTAGAACCTGGTTGTCTGGAAGACCAGTTAAAGGGTCAGACATATATAATAGCATGTTATCTGCATAGAGTGAGACTTTATGCTCTAAGCCCCCTCTTCAAATACTTTTGATAGTGGTGTTATTACGTATTGCTATGGCTAAAGGCTCGGGAATAGAGGACAACCCTGTCTTGTCCCACGTTGAAGTTTGAAATATTATTATTTGTGCGCACTGCAGCCATGGGAGGGGTAAAGAATTTTGATCCAGGACATAAAATTGGGACTGAATCCAAATTGTTTGAGAGTATATAATCGATAATCCCACTCCACCTTATCAAAGGTATTCGAAGGCATCAAGTGATAACATCTCTGGAGTGTCAGATGAAGAGGGATTATGAAGTATATTGTGAAGATGTCTGATGTTGAAAAAATAATGACGATTTTTTTTAAATGAAATCTGTAGAGATAATGGAGGGAAGTACTGACTCAAAACGGCAGGTAATCATCTTAGAAAGTATATTTACATCACAATGCAGTAAAGAAGTTGGCCTAAATGAACCACACTTAATAGTTTTTTTTTTCCTTTTTCAGAATAAGTGAAATACATGCTGCTCATTGTTGAGGGTAAAGAGTTTGAGGAGAATGATTCCTCATGTACGGAAAGCAAGAGGAGAGAGTTGATCTGAGATTTCTTTTTAAAAAATTCACTCGGAAATCTGTCAGTTCCAGGGGATTTACCACACTGCATAGATTTAATTACCAACACAATCTCTTCTACAGATAGCTGCTGAATTAGAAGAACAGTTATCTCAGGTTCAACTGTAGGAATATCCAAGTTCTCAAAGAAGGTGTCGAGTAAGGTGGCATTACCAGCTCATTCCGAAAGTGTATAGTTGTGAGTAAAAGTTATGAAAGCATGAATTGACCTCTAAATGATGAATACATTTTTTACCCAGCTCGTCAGTTATCTCAGGTATGGTTTGATTTGCAGCTGGTGTGTGAGCATTTTCCCTGATTTCTCTCCATGTTCATAAGTTTTGTATCGAGATTTATTCATTTGATTTTCAGCTTGTCGAGTTGAAAGAAGATCCAACTCTGTCAAACATTGTTTTAGTAAATCTGCAGGTGGAGAGTGTGAATATGCCATATCCAAATCCAATATTTTATTTGTAAGTTCTCCTAGGCGTTGAATATTGCACTTCCTTAATCGCACTGTACGAAATAATTTGTCCCCTTAGATAAGCCTTCATTGCTTCCCATACTGTTGTAGGAGACATTCCAGGGGTTTGATTAACCTTGAGAAATAGCTCAATTTGAGATGAAATAAAAGCAACCAAGGTTTCTTCTGATTGCAGGAGTGAGTTAAGTAGAAGTAGTTTCATAGTAAGGGGAGAATGATCCAAAATGACTATAGCTTGGTAATCACACTCAGTGATAAGTGGCAGAAATCTATTGTCTAGGAAAAAGTAGTCTATACATGAGAAGGTCTTATGAACTGGTGAGAAAAAATAATACTCCCTAGCTATGGGATTGCGGAAACGCCAAGCATCAGATATGCCGTATGTCTTAAGAAATGGCTAATTTGTGGATACTGTCTTTGATGAAGATGATACCTTAGGAGAGCTACGATCCAGATTGGGCGACAGTGCACAATTCATATCACCACCTAGTATTAGGTGGTGTGTGTCCATATTTGGTAATCGAGAAAATACATTTGTGACGAATTAACTGTTATCCTAATTTGGTGCATAAATGTTAGCTAAAATAATAGATGTATTATTACAGTCTTCCTACTACAATAATGAAACGGCCTGCTGAGTCTGCCTCTACACTTGACGTTGCGATTGGTATGTTTTTACTAATTAAAATGGCTGCTCCTCTAGTTTTAGAATGAAAATTGGAATGATATGATTGACCGATCCACCCTCATTTTAAAAGAGAGTGGTCGAAAGTGCAGAGATGTCTCCTGAATTAAGATGATATCTACTTTAAGGTGATATAGATGAGAAAGAATCATTTTACGTTTCACTAGGTGATTTTAAAGATTTAACATTCCAGCTAGCAAAAGTGTCCCTCTCATTTGTCCCTCGTGAGATTAGGCCTGGCCATGTAAAGTCAGGTGGGGAAAGGATAGATGCCAGATTACAAGAATAACTGATCCATAATTTTTTTTTTCTCTCAAAATGCAAAAAAAAAAAAAAAAAAAAAAGTTGAAGAAGAATTAAAAAAACAATACTCTGAAGCCTGATATGAAAAAGAAAACCCACCCTGGTCTCCTTATAGAACAAGGTAACCGCTAATCCCCACGCAAAGATATCCACACAAGATGTGCTTGTAGTGGGGAACACTAAACCTAAAGAGTAGAGAGCCCTGCTGAAATAGTGAAGGATTTTAAGCAAGTTGCGCATAATAAATAAATAAGAGTTATTTACAACCCAAACTAGGCTGTTTTAAAAGCAAGTATAAAACATTTTATAAATCGCATCTTACAGCAATACCACTAGCAGCAATGTCTTTAAATAAATGACTTAGTGCTTTTTTAAATGTTATTTTATTTACCCCCTTTTTCTCCCTAATTTTCGATCTTTTGTCATCGCTGGAACTCCCCAACTGGCTCGAGAGAGGTGAAAGTAGAGTCGTGCGTCCTCCAAAACATGACCCGCCTAACCGTGCTTAAGAGCCTCCAGTTTAACCCGGAAGCCATCCGCACCAATGTGTCGGAACACTGTTCAACTGGCGTCCGGTGTTAGCCCGCAAGTACCCGGCCCGCCACAAGGAGTCGCTAGAGCGATGAGTCATGTAAACCCACACCGGCCATACCCTCCCCTAACCTGGACGACGCTGGGCCAATTGTGCGCCGTCCTGTTGGACTTCCTAGCCACGAACGTTTGTGGCACAGCCCTGGAATGAACCCGGGTCTGTAGTAATGCCTCTAGCACTCCGATACAGAGCCTTAGACCGCTGCGCCACTCGGGAGACCCAATAGAACTGTGCTTTATCTACCCTGGATACGGGTACCATCGAGAAATAGAATTAGGGATGCACGATATATCAGTAAGCATATCGGAATCGGACGATATTAGCTAAAAATGCCAACATTAGCATCGGTCCGATGTCTGTCTAGTTTAAAGCCGATGTGCAAAACCGATGTAAAAGCTGCCGTGCATACCTACATAACGTAGGTAGATGTAGTAATGACACCACAAAAAATATAGTCCTCACGTGCAACACAGCATTCCTAACCTAGCCCACAATGTCTGCTGTGTGGATCGAGCAGACAACAAGTCAAGCAGTCATTTGAAAGAGTAAGAACATTTCAGCGAGACAACTCAAAGGCGAAATCCATTATCGGATGTACACAGTATTGTTGAAATGCACATCCATGAGCTACTGCTATTAGCTTCCATTTGGACCAGCGACGTCAGCCCCATGAGCATGCTGAGTCTGACAGCACAGTGGGTCGATGAGGATTTCGTACTGAGGAAAACCGTATTGCATGCTCAAGAATGTGCTGGTTCTCATACCGCTGCTGCCATTTCAATGGCATTTGAGAACATGTTTTTTGCCGTGGTATCGTTTTGGTATAGAGTATCGTGATGGTATCGAGTATTGCAATACTTAACCTCGTATCGAAATTAAAATTCCGGTATTGTGACGACACTACCGCAAACCACAGGTGTGCATCCACGAACACACATGCACACACCAAGGTTATTATAGTTTTGGGATTTTCCATTCGTTTTTATTTCTATAAGTTTTTAGATTTATATTTGAAATTCTGTCTAGTTTGTTCAGACTTGATTTACTAGTTTTTATTCTGTTTTTATTTTGTTTTAGTGTTAGGGACAGAAAGTAGCCTTATGCATGGGAGGCTAGGAGCAATTTATGTGATGTAGGCCTATAGCACGGGTACTATTATACAATTTGAGATGGTCCTGTAATAGAAATTTCCTATGTGACAAAAGTCCGGATGCATTGTCATGTATCGGCATAGTAACTAACGCCCACCTCGCAACCCATGAGACCCCAAACACCCTTCTTGTTGGCAGAGATAAAAATGTGCAGTTTCAAAGCACATTTCCTGTAATTCTAAAAATGTTCCATGTCTTATGTGTGTTCATATGATACCAGGAGTCGAATCCTGACCGAATTGTAAAAATAAAATAATAGCTGTCTCACTCAAAATAATCCCAAATAAGGCTTTGCCTTTTGCGACCGACCACTGCTGGTGTTGGGGTTTGCTGCTGCCATTGTTCACACCTATGGTTCACGCTCATGCTCTGCGCTTGCCCTTGGAATACGTCCCTGTTAGCTTCTGATAGCTAATAATAATATTGCACAAGATAGGCCTATTTGAAACATTGCCATCTACTGGCAGCATTTACATGGCAGATTCAGAAGCTAGAAAAGACCATTTGAAAAAATGCTTGATTAAACCCATTTGATTTTTGCCACATAGAAAATAAAAAAACAATTTTATGTTTTTTTATTTTGTATTGGATAGTTTTGCAGTCAGTTTCAGTAGCCAATAGTTTTTATTTCAGTTTACTAAATTGTTTTTCCAATCTTAGATTTTATTTTAAGTTTTCGTTTACTATAAAAACCTTGATATACACACACACACACACACAGTTATTTTCAAATCCGTCGGTTACAGACTCACTTTCAGCTGGCTTCATTTACCACTTCAGGTTACTTTTAATTTAAAAGTTTAAATCCACTAGTACGTCGAGTCCTCTCCCGCTAGAATGGACGAAATGCATCTTCTAGTGATCTATTAAAGCGAGCAATGACAGGGAAACACTGCAGAGAGGAAGGTTTCACTCTCGCCAAAATATGTCCAAAATAAGCCCAATGTGTTTCTGTGGGCTTATTTTAAACCTAAATTTGTCACCTTTGGGACAACAACTCCTATTGTTAGGGCGGCGACATGAGTATCTCGTCATTATACTGTGTAGCTACAGATCTCTGGTTGCAGTCAAATTTCTTTACACTGATGGAGAGAGCTAGGATGTTGGGGCTTGCCAGACCGTGACGCTAAAGTGAGTGACACTTCTCGTCAGTCAGCGTAGACTATCGCATCGGTGAGAAAGCCGTTAATTTGTCTCCTTAAATCGTATAGGCTACAGGTAGGCCTCGGCTTTTTGGTCATTATCTGCAGATAAATTATGAAAACACCTAATGAAGATGGTGAATCATCACTGTAGGAACAACTAAATGTATTGGAAATTATTTAATTTGCCCAAGATAGATATTTCGAGAATGCCCGTCTGTGTGCGGTGCGAGCGTCTATCACTTTGTGTAGCCATTAGCGATGATGCTAAGTCAAACAGTCTTCTGGTAGATGGAAAGGCTTTCACAAAAACCTTCTCGATTAAATGTTAACTACAAAGTAGCCTATGGTTACCTGGCAGAATATTATGATTATTTTCATCAATCCAGTGGGTACTTGTTTTGCAAACTCTACGATCAAGTGTGCTACAAAAACACTGCTAAAAAACAACCTCTGGCTAGGTGTGCACTTGAATTAAAGGGTAACTACACCCAAAAATCTACATTTCTCAGATTTTTCCCAGTGTTCTCCTGATGTGGTTTAAGCATTGTTGTGGACTTTAAAAAACAACCAAATGCAATGTTCTGTTATAAAATCAGGGAAAAACGCAAACCCCCCACAAAAAAGGAACATTTATTTTTCATAATGTGTGCTATTTCCTTCATATTTCTGTTTCAATAAAATACATAATTTGAAGAACAAACATCATTGTGACAATTCATATCTTGCAGTATAACTGTAAATAAGGCTAGAATCTCAAGAGAAGACAGGTTAAATGTTTAATTTTTAATGTTCTCTTACTTAGAAAATAGTCCTGATCATATAAACCTAGACCTGGACAATATTCAAAACTACTAGCAATACACTGAATTCATACATTTTCTGTGATATAAATTGTAAAATCTTTCTACACAATAACACAACTAAAAATATAGTTTTTACAACCGTTTGAAGCTGGTGTAGAAATTGTATTTCATCTTATTAAACGATATTTCACAGCAATTTAGATGGCACAATGATTCCCTACACTATAAAGAGCTTGTTTTCTCACATAAACTGAAATTGAACGAACAGTGTAGAATTTTAGCAACCAGGAAATGACAGAGCGTTTTCCACTAAATAACATAGCCACAAAGTCACAACAGGTTTCCCAGTTTGACAACAGATGCCAGTCCTGCGTGAGAAATCCATACGTGAATATCATAGCCAATCACAACACTGGCGGGTAAGTAATACAGTGACGCACTATCATTCCACTATTAGCGGCAGATATATTCTGGACATTTTCTGAAATTACAATGCACAAATTCTATGTGTAGAACCTTTAATGTGCTGTAATATCTATTATTACCATTTAATTCGACGATACTTGACACAAATTCGAATAGAAAAAATAGGGTCTATTCATTTCTGTTGACCTCTTTCACTTTGCTTCCCTGGCACACATCGACAGACGGTGTCTCTGAAATGTTTCCTAGAAACCTGTCATTTCTCAGTTTTACCTCGGCCCCGCTGTCCCCACATCCTTGCTGATGTCATATCTCGCTAGATCTGATTCGGAGAGCTTTATCACCTTTCTATTCGCTGCTGGTCCCTTTAGAGACTCCAGAGAGTCTAGGGGACTCTTTCTTTTCTGTGACACTTCCGAGGATGTAGAGTTGTTTGAAAACCTGCTTCACCATGAAGAATGCAAAACGTCCATGCCGAAGCTGATTTGCAAGCACATAGCCTAGTGTACCGGAGGCCATGGGTGGATGTGGTAAAGGACCTATTCTAAACGTGAACTACCAAATTCTCAATAACCTAATGAGTTTGTCAACCAAATTAAATCTAAATCAAATGTGGCATATAAAAATCAAATCCCCCTGTATTGTGTGTGTGTGTGTGTGTATTAATAGCAGAGGGGAACATTTGGAAAGTCTCTGGAGACAGTTCTGATGATGACGACAACCCCAGGGTCAGCGGAATGTTAGAGCAAAACAGGCTTGGAGTCCTGCCCCGGGTGGACAGTTACAGCGGTCTTAACCCTCTTAGGGGATAGCGGAATTCTGGGTGAGTGGGGTGTTGTCATGGAGACGGCCTGAGAATGGGACCCTGGGAGGCGCTAGGGGACCCCAAACTTCCTGTGTCTCCTCTCGGGTTCAGTATGACTGTGTGGGTGGGGGTGGGTCTGAACAACCAATATGTCTTTGTGTTTAAAGGGATAGTTCACCCAAATTACATTTTGGTTTCCTAATCTATTGCATTGCAATCATTTGATATAGTGATTTTCATTACAAACAAGAATCTTAGTCTATGGATAAGGTGTGATGACGGCAATACATGCTTTAGTTTAGTTTCCCTGCTGCCACTGTTTCTAAATGCTAACGTTTTAGCATTTGTAACACAACTCCCATACGAGTCATGAGACCAATATAAGCATTTTCTGCACATGTCCAAATCATCAAAGTATCTCAAATTGATTGTGAAGCCTACCAAAGTCACTTATAGATGATTTGAACACGAAAAATGCAAATATTGGTCCCATGACTTGAATGGGATTTGTGCTAAAAATGTTAGCGTTTGGAAACAGTGCCAGCCACCGCCAGGGAAACTAAACCAAGCATGGATTACTGTCATACCTTGTACGTTGGTTTCCTTACCCCGTAAGCAGTTTGTGTCCGTTTGTAATTTGGGTGAACTATCCCTTTAAGTGCAGAATGTTAAGGTCTACCTACAGCTGACACCAACACTTTTTTGTGTTGTCTTGTAAGTTGAAGCCTGTACATACAGTATGTGTAGCCCTAAGTTTGTTTGTGAATGTGTAGATGAACTAGGCCTATATGGGCCTAGGCTTATTATGTAGTCTAACTCACGCATGTTGAGGTTTGTGAATGTGATCGTGTGAGTATTTGCTTTGCCCACGCGTCTGTGGGTTAAATTGGCAATTTCCTCAAACCGCAATATCAAATGTTATGTTCGTGTGTGACTGAAGCTGAAAGGCCGACGTGCACTCACTTGTCTCTCAGCATCATATTGAGTGGCTTTCTGCAGTTCAAACAACAATAAAAGGCACCCCGCCACTGTTTTGGTACGCAGCTGATCTCTGATGTGAGATGTGGTTGGGACGGGCGCTGACTGAGTAGCATGAGACTCCCGTTCTGCATGTGTGCAGTTCGCTGTTGTCACCCAGTCATTTCTGCTTCGCATCAAATTTCTTGAATTTGTGTCGCATCTCTTACTGCCTACACCATGTTCTATTTGCTCATCACTTGTGGCTTCACAGGCTCAGAGCATACCTTATGAAGTACACAGAAATGTACAAAACAAGCTTGGAAACGGACAAAGAGTTTCGATGCGTGGTGTGTACAATCGAGGAGATGGTGTCTGGCATTTCGAAGTAGACAGCTACAGCAAGGGCAATTCCACAGTAACAGAGTGATGCTGTTCAGTGGAAATTGTTGAGAGTAATCCTTGTGCATAGACATTAGTTTTCAAGTGCTCACAGGCTTCTAATGTCATCACCCTCACAAAGCCTTCCTGTCACATACTCTTAATACATCAGTCACGTGTAGCCTGTCTGGTGTTCTTTCCTGTTTGTATTAAAGGTTGAAAAGCTCTGGAGTTTTTCTTTACGCTAGACCCTCTACCGAGTCATTCCACGCCATTTCAGCATGCCACGACACCCACCATCTCTGATTTGTTCTGAAATCGTTTCTGTATTTAGAAACAGATATTAGCCTTCCTGCAAAATTGTTTTATTGAAAATTAATTTAGATATCGGAGAAATTGAGCTTCACGATTGCACCCAAATTAGCCCTTTTAATTTATAGGATTAACATAATATTCAAGAAATATAGTATCCAACATCTGATTTGCATAAGACATGAGGAATCCAATAAAATAGTAAAAAGCCACCCACACATCCCACGCCAATCCTACCCCAACAACCACTACACAGTATTCAGTTCAGTACTCTGTCTGACAAGGCCTTGTTATGGATCTGCAGATTTGAGTATTGCTTCTTCATCCTTTGTCGTGTATTCCCTGTGAATCTGGTGATATTTCCCCCCCCCCCTGTTCAGAGAAATGAGCTGTTGAAGTTGCTTGCTTTATTTACCATGAACTACAGTGAACTTTCACACTAGATGCCGCTGTTCCTGCTACTGCCACATCCTTTTATACATTTTGCTGGTCTCTTGTGTTTCTTAAATTATGGATCGCAATATTTTCTTTGCAATTTTGGATTGAAAACCAATAGCTTTTGCTCATGATGAAAAGCAATTGTGTGGTGATCTTCACAAGTCAAGCCAGTACTCCATGAAAGCAATTCACTCTCTAGTGGGCCAAACAAACAAAGCATCACCAGATTTAGGGCTGTGGCTGTCCTGATTTTTTCCCCCCAGCAGGTTATTGTCATGCAAAAGTCCGCTGGTCTCACGGTAATTGACCGTTAATTAATAAACACCTTTAGCATATCTAGGCCTCCACACATATAAGCTGCTGATGTGGCATTTTTGAACATCTACACATCTACAACCAATTTAATGTACACCATCACAATAAATCCTTTATTTTAGTCGGGTCTAAAGAAACAACATGATATGAAGAAATTGTATTTCAGGTGAATAGAATATGAGTTGGCTTACTGTAGGCCTATGAAATCTGGCTATGCGCCAATCCATAGGCTGTATGCTTATAAATCCTGTGCAATTGTTTTATTTTATATGATTTTAAAGAGGAATATAATTGAATTTAACTGAAGAAAATAGAAAGGATATTTTTCACATTATGTAGCAAGTGCGCATATTGCGCTATGTTGAACGTAAAAGTGATAATTTGAAACCGGTCCTATATGCTAGATTTAGTTATTTGGCAATTTTAGTTGTGAACGATATCAACCTTAGAATGTCTTAGAAATCAACAAACTATATGGGCTACATGGTAGGCTATTGATGATTTGAGAAAGTAGCAAAAAGCTTGCCCTCTGTTCCTTGCCTCAGGCTATTCTCAATTTAAATTGGTCTTTACTAATATGTAACATTTGTTTAGATTCAGAATGGTCCATAATCAAATGGGCAGGGGAAAAATAAGGGGATGACAAGCAGATAAGAGGCAATCCGTAATTTCGATTAAGACGTTAATGAGCGATCTAGGACGGACTTAGTCAATAAAGGTATTTGTTTAGCACTTTTGAAATGTACAGCGACAGAATTCATGACATGGGCTGTTCTTACAGTGTTCTCCCTGTACACCAAGTCAGAACCGTAGGATAAATCAAGGGGGCATATAAGCAGACAATGAAGCTCTTACAATATTCTATGATTAAATTTCTCTACAACAGGCTATAGGCTACATGTGCACCACCAAGTCAATACAGTAGGAGAAATTAAGAGGGGTAAATAGACCAAATTATTAGGGTGAGGCACATGGGCTACTACCATCTTACTACACAACATACACTTATTACTTTATAAGCTACAGTATACATATCTCCCTGGCATATTACATAATTTATGCAGCAGCATACAATACATTTTTGGACTCGCCTTGTTGTGCTGCGCTCACTTGAACAGGAAGGTGGCGTGGCGGTCCTTAGTGGGCAAATTGTGTCATCAAAGGCTGGTACATCAGTCTGGCATTCTCTGGATTTATGCCGCTTTCAAAACAACTGGGAACTGAAAAAAACAAGTTCGAATCATGATGATGTCATTGATCTTCAGGTCGTAGCTCTAGAAAGAGGCCATATTTACAATTCCGAGTTGGATGACAGTTCAAAACGTATTTTCCCAGTCGGAGCCCGTTTATTCCTTACTTCCCAGTTTTCTTGAACTCACTGAAGTCAAGTTTTCGCAGTTCCAAGTTAACAGTTGTTTTGGGCACAGCACAAATCATGCTTCATTGACAGCATGGCCAATGTTGAATGTTTATCATTTTTAACTTGGGAAAGAGCCCCTTAATGCCAGATTTGGGACCACACAGCCACTGTCACTGATTCCTTCCAAACCAATCTTTGTTGAATTTGCAATTTCCAACTTGTTGTGTAATGTTTATGGCCGATGAGCACCAATACGTTTTATCTGTCATTTAAAAGGGATTTACCAGTAGATTGTCAACTTGATTCATGACGACGACTGCTAGCTAAGATTTTGAAAGTATGATGTTGACATGATCAGTCCAATCAAAGCTACTGTACATATAACGTGATTTGATGTCATTTTTCAGTGGCCAATGACTTTGAGCCTTCTTGGATGGGCACTTCTAATGTAACTCTATGGTAGCACCCAAGGGGCTAGAATTTTTTAGGTCTACCCTTAGGCTTGGCAGTGACGTAGTGTCCCCATGAGTTACAGAACACTGAGCCAATCACGCCGCACCGTATTTTCTGCTGGCTTGCCCCACCACCACAGAAATCACTGAAATAGGCTGAAACACCTTCATTTTGGAGCTTCCTTACTCAAGAAATCAAAAAAGAGACCGTGTTTGTATGCGGCTTTATTAACTGAATGATATTTTTTTATACATTGTTTGAAAACTGAAATGTGACACGTATTAATGCCAACATAACATGCCAAACAGGCAAAACATTTGGAACTCAAAACCGGTGTGCCCTGAATGACGGGTCGCCACTGGCCTTGCGTAATATGCGGTAGGCTATGTATTGTGTAACTGCACAATCATCATTTTCATTCAGGTTGTTTTTTTATTTTAGGTTTAATGCATAAGCTCTAATATGCTTATTTGTGTTTTGAATGAATCATCCCCTTAGAAAGCGCTGTCCATTTCGTTGTGTTAGGCTTTGAAACAACATCCACAACAACCATGTTATACACTGTTTCAACCTGCTGTTGAACTTATTTCTTCCGATTGATGATCACAGTGAGATGAGTTTTACAAGTATGATAGGCCTACTGTTTGGATAAGTGTTTGTGATTTTCGATATCATTTGCATTGATGTCAGAGTAGTTAGAGGGAGAATTGAGCCCTGAGTACCAGGACATGATGATAGTTAGCAAGTTGAGTGCTACCAAAGCATGTCCAGAGTGCATAAAAGGAGATTATGTGACTCAAAAGTCACGTGGAATTTTACTGCAGTCATGACTCATGACTGCCGGTGTGGTGATTATATGGTCACAGCAATAGCCCTAACCAGATTTACAGGGAATACATTACAAAGGATGAAGAAGCTGCAGCCCTGTACTTCTTGTCAGACATACAGTATACTGAACTGATAGTGGACATACAGTACCCTGGTTGTTGGGGTGGGATTGGCATGGGGTGCGGGCCTTTTGATTCATTTTATTGGATTCCAGAGGTCTTACTCATTGTTAGGAAGAATTATGTTTGAATCCTGTGGAATCAATTATCTTAATTTCTCTTATGTTTCTAACCACATAAAAGATTTCAGCACAATCTGAGATGGTGAGGGTCGGATATTCCTACCTTTTTTTGCCAGTCTGTTCCACTTGTTTGACAGTGTCAATAGCTATTGATCTTTCTTGCTCTTATCAATCAACGAACGCTATGTGTACATAAGTATTTGGACACCCCTTCAAATGAGTGCACCCATTGCTGACAGGTGTATAAAATCGAGCACACAGCTGTAAGTGCTGTTATTGTGAAGTGGAAATGTCTAGGAGCAACAACGGCTCAGCTACGAAGACAACAAGCTCAGAGAATGGGACCGCCGAGTGCTGAACGTGTGTAGCGCGTAAAAATCGCCTGTCCTCGCTTGCAACACTCACTACCGAGCTACCGAGTTCCAAACTGCCTCTGGAAGCAACGTCACCACAATAACTTTGTCGGGAGCTTCATGAAATGGGTTTCCATGGCCGAGCAACCGTACACAAGCCTTAAGATCACCATGCGCAATGCAAAGTGTCAGCTGGAGTGGTGAAGCTCGCCGCCATTAGACTCTGAAGCAGTGAAAACGCGTTCTCTGGAGTGATGAATCACACTTCACCATCTGGCAGTATGATGGACGAACCTGGGTTTGGCGGATGCCAGGAAAACGCTACCTGTCCCAATGCATAGTGCCAACTGTAAAGTTTAATGGGAGGAGGAATAATGGTCTGGAGCTGTTTTTCATGGATCGCGCTAGGCCCCTTAGTTCCAGTGAAGAGAAATCTTAACGCTACAGCATACAATGACATTCTAGACGATTCTGTGCTTCCGAATTTGTGGCAACGGTTTGGGGAAGGTCCTGTTTCAGCATGACAATGCCCCCGTGCACAAAGTTAGGTCCATACAGAAATCGTTTGTCAATTGGTGTGGAAGAACCTTACTGGCCTGCACAGAGCCCTGACCTTAACCCCATCGAACACCTTTGGCATGAATTGGAACGCTGACTGCGAGCCAGGTCTAATCGCCCAACATCGATGCCCGACCTCACTAATGCTCTTGTGGCTGAATGGAAGAGTCCCAACAGCAATGTTCCAACGTCTAGTGGAAAGCCTTCCCAGAAGAATGGAGGCTGTTATAGTAGCAAAGTGAGGACCAACTTTATATTAATGCCCATGATTTTAGAATGAGATGTTTGATAAGCAGGTGTCCACATACTTTTGTTCATGTAATGTATATAAACTGAGAGTTTGGGGTTAATGGTTACTTGGATTGTTGATACTTGACAAAGCTGTGGAGTGCGCACTGAACCTCAGGTACATTTGTTTGAGTGTCGGTACAAAGGCTCGACGTTGTGCTGTATCGTGGATATTTGTGTAGGCCAATTTATGATGGCTGGTGTGTGTGTTTGCCTATGTTTAGCGTGTGTGTGTGTGTTCAGCATTTGGTATATATTACCCCCATCCTCACTCAGACTCAGCATGGTGGATGGGACAGGTCACATGCCCATAGGACTGTTTAAAAAAAAATATATATATATATATTTTGAACTTTTTGGAGTGTGTGTTGATGGAGTTGGCAGAAAAAAAAGCTGTGTGTGTGTGTGGGCACGCACTCATTTGTCTGCTTCTTTTTTGTACACACTCAGTCAGTGAGATGGTTTCTCAGAGAGCCAGTTAGTCATTTCTCAGATCCCTTCAATGAGTCAAATACTTTTAATTTCTCCCTAAAGCTGTTTGGATGAACAATGACTCTGTGTTATTCATTTATACTAAGACTCGAGGGGGAAAGGAATCTCCTTTTGATGTGCCCAACCTGTCTGTGATTATTCCAAATGGCACACTATTCCATATGTAGTGCACTACTTTTGACCAGGGGCCCATAGGCCTCGTCCCAAAATGAATTCACTGTATAGTGGATAGGGTGCCATTTGGGATGCACCCATAGACATTCCTCCCGCTCACACACTGTGACATTTGCATAGGGTCACACTCATCTGACTCCGCCTTCTGGAATACACCTCTTGAGTGTTGCGCCAACTGTGCTTTGTTATGCTCTGCTGTTTGATCCCCATTTCTGGGATTTATTGTAAAGGAGCAGAGAGAGTGAGACGTTCTGGTGATTCATGTCATTGTCTTTTTAGGGATTATCTACAAAAATAATGGAGATCTAGGCTTAGTAATTGGCTGGTCAGTGAGGAGATGTACATTTTGGGTTATGCCGTTCTGACTACACCATATGCAAATCCAGTACATATTGTTTCCACCCACCCACCCACTCTCTACAAGGTACACCTGCCTTCACATAGCATAAGGATTCATCATAGCGAGGTGACTGGGGCTGATATCACATGGACTTCATCCATCCCGGCAGCCAGCACGTGGAACAGCTCACACATGACACACACAAAAGCCCAGCTATCATCAGCACACAATGAGCACCTTCTGCTCTCTTTCCCTCCACCCATTTGCGCTGGGGGAAAAAGCGACGAGATTCAATTTGGAAAATGGTGAACTCTCCTCCTCTCGTGTCCTTTCCTCCTTCTGAGCTAAGCTGGAGAGTGCGTGTTCCGTGAGCAGTAGCCTTCCTCCAGCCCACTCTCTGGGTCTCTCCAGTCTGAACGGGGCCTGGTGCTCAGCCCAGAGAGCTCCACTGAGGGACGCTCCAGGGTAAGAGCCAAGCTGGATTTTCAAGAGCAACGACTCATACACACAGGCACACATACTTTAGACACACTGAAACTGAGAAAGAGAGGCACGCACGTACACACAACCTGCATGTCCCAGTGAATGTGCGTTTCCCACTAGTTCCTCCACCATCTGGTACCCCTCTCCATCCAGTTCTGGAGCTCCTGTCAGCGAGATCTTTAGAGCAAAAGGAAAAACATCAAAACAGCGATAGATAAAATTCATGCAACCTAACATTTCTACTCTCCAAACCAACACAAACTTAACCTCCTCACCACAAACACTGGCTAAAATGGTCCTGACGAACGAAGATGTACGTAAAGCAGAAGCAAACTCTAGCTCGAAACTTCTCTTAATGTGGCACAAACACACCGGTGTGACGTACGTGGTGTTTTAAAGGGAGTTCCGTCGATGTGGTGTGTTACTGGAACAGAGTGGTGTTTGAGGGGTCTGGAACATGACATGCTGTTTGAATGTCTGCTTCTTCTCTGTCTGTCTATCTCTCTCTCTCTCTCTCTCTTTCTTTCTTTCTCTTTGCCAGGGCTCTAGTCCCAAACTGACAGTTCGTTGCGCAGACATCCTGGCGATCCGCCGCTGCAACCGCCTGGAGATGCCCGACAACATGAACACGTTTGTTTTAAAGGTGAGGAGGAGACTCTCCCCTGCTAGTGATGCTGATCCATCTTCCTGCCTTGTGTCGTGTCCCTTCGCCACATGGTCCATGCACACATTCAGCCAAGGAGTCAGCTTGTTCTGTCCAAAAGGACTCTTGGATTTATAGTGCCCATTGAGCAGTGAGCGTCCACATGAAACATCACTCAAAGTGTATACACGCAAGCAAGCACACACACACACACACACCCTCTGCCAAACTTGTCTGTTTCTTTCCATTTCTGTTCTTGAGGGTGTGTTTGTCACATATTTCTGTGTGTGTGTGCATACAATCTCCTTTACCACTAGTTTTGTCTCCTCCAGGTTAATCACTATCCAGGTAGTCTCATATTTGAGACGGAAAATAACCAGCAAGTCAGCTCCTGGACAACAGAAATTAAAGAATGTATCAACAGGTGAGGGACACGGCACACTGTAATGTTATCAGTACACTAGTTATTTAACATGCTACTCTCCCTCCCCATCTATTTTGTATTTTCTTCATCGAGCTTTATTCCATGTGTTCTATGGTGTGTGTGCACGTGTTTCTGTGTGTGTGTTTCTCTCTCTCTGTGTGTGTGTTTCTCTCTCTCTGTGTGTGTGTTTCTCTCTCTGTGTGTGTGTGTGTGTGTGTGGAGCTATGTGTCAGGCGCAGCCATGTGAAAGAGGAAGTGTGGGGGAGGTCTGAGTCTCAGTGGGGGAATCTCAGGACCTTTCTCATTTCTGCAGATGTCTGGAATTCTCTATCTCGCTTCCCCTCCCCAGACTCTGGTTTTCAGTCCAGCACGGCTTCAGCTCTGTAGACCCCATGTCCCGAGGCCTTACACACGCACACGCACACACACACACACACACACACACACACACACACACACACACACACACACACACACACACACACACACACAGAGTTAAAATGTAAGTAAAAATGATCATCTTCTTGCTAACGGTTGGACCCCCTTTCATTGGGGCGCCAAACATTAAACTTCCATCTCAGAAGGCAGTGCTGTATTTGCTAGACTATAACAAGCTAGCTACTGTAGCTGTCGGAATTGCTGTCGGAATTGCTGACAAAGGCTAATGAATACAATACTTATTTCAGTCTCATGCATTTCTCTTATGCAGTACTGACACATAGTATGGTAACACTTTTGTCATCAAAATGGACACCCTGTAAAATGGTTGAAGTGTGCAGGGAATGGTGAGCTATTGACACTGATAGTGCTGTCATTTCCTATTTCGGATGATAGGATCGTGCTCTCTATCCATGGCATGGCTGCGCTTTCAACATGTATGCTATCATGCTGTTCCAAATCAGGCAGTTAGTCACAGTACACAAGATTGTACTCAAGATTGTATGAGTGTGCACATTCATGAGTTTGCGCATGTGTGCGTCTATTTTTAGTGTGTGTGTGTGTGTGTGTGTCTTCGAGAAATATATAGAGGCTTCGTCTTTCTCCTTCTGGGTGGAGGACCTGTGAATATGTATGAGGAGGAAAAACTCTTTCTCTCTCTATCACTCTTACTCTCTTTCAAAAGACAGACAGACCGTGTGTGTGATATTGGGGGTGGAGTGGAGGTATCATGTACAAAAACACTAGCGTTTTCAAGATTGACTGTAACAAGACATCCTTCCTGACCGAGCCCCGACGCTTTTGTGTGCCTCCGTCCTGCTGCTTCCTGTAGACTCGATGGCCCCCATCCCTCTCCCGCTTCCTCTTTCTTTTTCGTTCTTTCGTTTTTTCACTTCTCCCCTAGTGTAACCACAACTCCAAAGCTCCCGTTTGTGGTTTATATGATTGAATAAGCAGATTGTTGGATTAATATTGACCTAGTGTGATACAAATGTTTACTTTCTTGTGAATAAGGCAGTATCTTTACGAGAGGCCAATGCACATACCGATAGGACGCATGGGGAGTGACTAGCTCCGTTTTGTAGCCTCAAAACTGTGATTCTATGTAGAAGTCGGACAATATCGTTTAAATTGAGCCTCTAAAGTCAAAAGATCAATATGTCCCCAAGCAACTGGAGGAGAGTGAGCGGTCAGTTATATACAGCCACGAACCAATCTGTGTTAAGCGACGCCAACAAGCCATGGCTTCCGTTGACGAAGAGGAAAAGACAAAGAATAACTTGGAGATGCAAATGAGAGCCACGGACGGCTAAAGGATATCCAGGAAAACATAGCTAAAATGCTCTCAACGCTCACCAAAACAAGCAAACTGTTACAATCTGTTGTTAAAGAGGTAGATTTGCTCAAAAGGAAAGTAGAGTATCGTCAGATATGCATATACAGGGCAGGCGCGTGGACGAATAGGACAACAAAAATGGCCTTCAGGAGACAGAAGAACTCTAAATATCCTCACACGGTATGGGAACACAGAGGATGGAGTTCACAAGTGCCGATGAAGCCCTGAACAGGCTGCAGTAAGCCTTTCCAGTTGAAAGAGAGGAGGAGGAAGAGGCAGAAAAGTGATAAGCACACTTGGCTACATACAATGATGCCCAAGACCATCTTATCGTAAGTTGAGAAAATATTATTTCCCCCCCCCCCCCCCCCCCCCCCCATACAATCTAGACTCCATTGTCTCCAAGTAACTGTTCTTATCTAGGAAGTAACAATTGAATTAGTCAATGCCAATGAGATACATGGTCAATGAAAAGACAATATAAAAAAGGAATTAGAAACCGGTGGTTCGGGCCCTGAATCTGGATTGGCTGAAAGACGTGGTACATCAGACCGTATACCGTCGGTATGACAAAGCAAATCGTGTTACTGGTCTAATTACGTTAGTAACCAGTTTAGAATGGCACTAAGGCACCTCTGGTGTTTGTGGTATATGGCCAATATACCATGGCTAAGGGATGTACTCCGCGTTGCGCCGGGCATAAGAGCAACCCAAATACCACACCTCATCGGGCCTCATTGCTTAAATATAGCATGTACAGTACCAGTCAAAAGTCTGCACACCTACTCATTCCAGGGTTTTTCTTTATTATTTACTATTTTCTACATTGTAGAAAAGTAGTGAAGACATCAAAACTATGAAATAAGACATATGGAATCACGTAGTAACTAAAAAAGTGTTAAACAAATCAAAATATATATTTTAAATTTGAGATTCTTCAAAGTAGCCACCCTTTGCCTTGATGACAGCTTTGCACACACTTGGCATTCTCTCAACCAGTTTAACCTGGAATTATTTTCCAACAGTCTTGAAGGAGTTCCCACATATGCTGAGCACCTGTTGGATGCTTTTCCTTCACTCTGCGGTCCAACTGATCCCAAACCATCTCAATTGGGTTGCGGTCGGGTGATTATGGAGGCCAGGTCATCTGATGAAGCACTCATCACTCTCCTTGGTCAAATACCCCTTATAAAGCCTGGAGGTGTGTTGGGTCATTGTCCTGTTGAAAAACAAACCAGATGGGATGGTGTATCGCTGCAGAATGCTGTGGTAGCCATGCTGGTTAAGTGTGCCTTGAATTCTAAATAAATCAGACAGTGACACCAGCAAAGCACCCCCACACCATAACAGCTCCTCCTCCATGCTTTACGGTGGGAAATACACATGCGAAGATCATCCGTTCACCTACATGCATCTCACAAAGACACGGCGGTTAGATCCAAAAATCTCCAATTTGAACTCCAGACCAAAGGACAAAATTCCACTGGTCTAATGTCCATTGCTTGTGTTTTTTGGCCCAAGCAAGTCTCTTCTTATTATTGGTGTCCTTTAGTAGGGGTTTCTTTGCAGCAATTCGACCATGAAGGCCTGATTCACATACTCTTCTAAACAGTTGATGTTGAGATGTGTCTGTTACTTGAACTCTGAAGCATTTATTTGGTCTGCAATTTCTGAGGCTGGTAACTCTAATGAATTTATCCTCTGCAGCAGAGATAACTGAAATTCTTGAAATGTTCTTGAAATGTTCCGTATTTACTTACCTTCATGTCTTAAAGTAATGATGGACTGTCGTTTATTTTTGCTTATTTGAGCTGTTCTTACCATAATATGGACTTTGGTCTTTTATCAAATAGGGCCATCTTCTGTATGCATGGGCTCCATGATGGGGGGGGAAAGCATATGGTTCTCTAACACTTAACCACATCTGCTAACAATCTCTTTTTCTTGCAAGAGTTACATTTTTTTTAAAGAGAGAAATGTAATATTTAGAGAGGCCCATGCTGCCACCTACTGTAGTAACAGTAGAGGTGTACGCATCCTGATAAATGAGAATAAATGGGAACGGTATGAAGTCCAAAAGTTATGGTCGGACCTAGAAAGTTAGCTGTCAGAAGTATTGCTGAACAAAAATGTAAATGTAACATTCAACAATTTCATTTTACTGAGTTGCAGTTCATATGAGGAAATCAGTCAATTGAAATAAATGAATTAGACCCTAATCTATGGATTTCACATGACTGGGAAAACAGATGCCTTTAAAAAAGAAAAAAAGGGGCCTCACAATGGGCCTCAGGATCTCGTCACAGTATTTTTGTGCATTCAAACTGCCATCGATAAAATGCAATTGTGGTCGTTGTCCGTAGCTTATGCCTTCCCATACCATAACCCCACCACCACCATGTGGCACTCTGTTCACAACGTTGACATCAGTAAACCGCTTACCCACACGATGCCATACACGTGGTCTGTGGTTTTGAGGCTGGTTTGGACGTACTGCCAAATTCTCTAAAACAATGTTGGAGGCGGCTTATGATAGAGAAATTAGCATAACATTCTCTGGAAACTGCTCTGGTGGACATTCCTGCAGTCAGCATGCCAATTGCACACTCCGTCAAAACTTGAGACATCTGTGGCATTGTGTTGTGACAAAACTGCACGTCTTAGAGTGGCCTTTTACTGTGCCCAGTACAAGATGCACCTGTGTAATGATCATGCAGTTTAATCAACTTCTTGATATGCCACACCTTTCAGTTGGATGGATTATCTTGGCAAATGAGAATCGCACACTAACACGGATGTAACCACAATTGTGCACAAAATATGAGAGAAATAAGCTTTTTATGTGAGTATTTCAGCTCATGAAACATGGGACCAACACTTTACATATTGCATTTATATTTTTATTTAATATACAATGTAAACTTACTTTTAAAATCCATCTGTCTGCATATTTCAAGACATGGCATATGGGGTTGTCGTGAGATACCCAATGGGCTAAATCCCTAGCAAACACAGGTGATTAATCAAATTGCATTCTATACTGAAGATCATGATTAGGTGATTATTGGAGTCAGGTGTGTTAGCTGGGGCTGAGGCAAAACTGTGACACTAATCAGGCCCTCGAGGACTGGAATTGCCCACCCCTGGTCTAGACGATTCTCTTCTCATCACTCATCTTGAAAAAATGTATCAATCAGTCCGCCATCATTAACACAATGGAAAAATCAAAGGATTTATTTAAATAGTACATTTCAGCCTTGTGCAGTTGATGGTAGCGTCATGTCAAGAAGGATGGGCTAACGTTTTAGCCCAGTCTGGATTGGCTGCTGCTAACTGAAGTCATTGTTTATTACACAGGTCTGGCAGTGTGGATTTGGAGCTCCTAACCTACCCTGTGGACAATGCTGCGATGGCCAACCGGAGAGGGAACTCCGAGTCAGGGAGTCAGGGTGGGTGTCAGGGACAGGAAGGGTCGGACCCCAACCTGGAAGTGTGTAACAATTAATATCTCAGGATGATATTGTATCTTTATGTTTGAAATTATGCTGTAGTGGTTGGCCAGTCACTTGTAACGGTTTTAGGAGTTGTGGGTATGATTCCTGCATGGGCTGCATGTATATCTTATGAACATTCCGGCAGGGCGACAGGTAGTCTAGGGGTTAGAGCGTTGGACCAGTAACAGAAAGGTTGGTGGTTTGAATACCCAAGTCAACAAGGTAATCGGTATTCTGTCGATTTTTCCCTTGAGCAAGGCGATTAACCCAAATTTGCTCTAGGGGCACCATACTACTATGGCTGACCCTGTTAAACAACAAATTTCACTGCAACTATCGAGTGTGTGTACCCCCCAAAAAGTGTGCTATTTGTGGATCAAAGTGTCTGCTAAATGACCATGTTACATTCTGTTCTTACACTTCACTTGTTGTCCCCCCACTAGGATCTGCGACCTTTGCCCTCTCGGAGCAGGTGTACCATAAGACTGACCACTTCCTGTGTTCATACCCCTGGTTCCACGGGCCCATCTCGCGGGTCAAGGCGGCCCACCTGGTCCAGAACTTGGGCCCGGAGGGCCACGGAGTGTTCCTAGTGAGGCAGAGTGAGACTCGCCGCGGAGACTACGTCCTCACCTTCAACTACCAGAGCAAGGCCAAGGTGGGGCGCACACACCTTGGATCTACCATAGGTTCTAGAAGAATACCTTAGTTTTTGATATCATGAAGATGTCTGAATAAAAGCATCGTTGACATTGTTGTTCATGTCGATGTATCTCTTTCTGCAGCACCTTCGTCTGTCTCTAACAGAGTGGGGTCAGTGTAGGGTGCAGCACCTGCGCTTCCCATCCGTCATGGACATGCTCAGTCACTTTCGCCTCTACCCCATACCCCTGGAGTGTGGCACTGCCTGTGACGTCACCCTCTCAAGCTTCGTGGTGGCTAACTCCCAAGGCGAGCCCTCGTCACTGACCCCTGACCTACACTGGACACAAACACACGCACCCACCAATACTTTTGAACTTAGGGCTACTGCTAACACTTAACTTTACATAAATGTATCTAAAAAAATTGCACACAAAGAAATACTATTTTATTATAGAGGTGCCATAAACAGCTACTTGGATATAAAGTATATGGGAATCTGCACAGGATGTTACAAGTGAAACCCTTTGTCAGCATAAATAATGTTATGTCATTGTGTCCTCTCAGGTCAGATTTCAGCGGCTGTTCTGGTTCCCTTCTCCCTGAACTGCTGGAGCTCCGAGCCCAGCCTGGCCCACTGCAGCCCAGCCACCTGCCCCAGCCTGCTCCCCTCAGCAGGCCCCTCTCCAGGCCCTCTGCCCCAGCCCGGACACCCTCATCTATACACCTCACCCCTCCCAGACCTCCCCACCTCGGGTCCCCTGCGTCGGAGCGAGTCGGTGGGCCGCAGACCCCTACTGCGTCACCCCAACCCCCACCCACCCTTTACTCAGCGAGACTCTGACTACGAACTGGAGCAAGACAGGGGCCGCAAGCGGGCCATCGACAACCAGTACATGTTCCTCTGACCGGCCGACTCCCTTTCACAGCCGGCCCAGAGGTCACCGCAAAACTCCAAGCAAGTGCCAGATGGACTCATGAGTGAACGTGTATGCCCAAGTTGAGGTCTGTTTCGTGATGGGGGTGACAGTTCATTATGAATGTATTTTTAGGAAAGTGTTTAATATTGTTATGATTTCTCATTTTATGAAGCAGATGTCGTTGTTTTAAGGGATGTTGCTACATGGGGAAGGTCTTCCCTCGGGGAGGGGGGCACCCTCACTGCCTCTCCCTCCCCCTTTAACCCCATAAAGAAAGCGGTCGGGAGGGGACACACCCTATTCTAGAGTCCCTGTTCCCCTCCACAGCCTCGACTCTCAAGCCCTGTGCACAACTCTTGTATAACACATTTCACACAATGTTCGTGATACAGAGTTTGTCTGCCCAAAAATGTTTACACAACCACTGTGCAAAACTCTGTTGAATCACACAGCATTGTACGACTTGAATAGGGCCAAATATTAGCATGTTCATTTCCTGTTAGCATTTAAACAGAAGAGTCCTTACCTTCATAGCATTAACTTCTTTCATCTTAACATTGTTCTCTCCAGCTCTACGACTCAAGGACAAAGCTGAACCTTTCTGAAGGCCTTTGTTTTTTTGCTAGTTAAATGTTTCCAAGTGCTACATTTGAACGTTTGTCTTCTATGGCTTCTTAATCAGTGAGCTCTTGAAAGAGACAAACTTCGCCAAAGAAAAGCCTGCACTCCCTTGCTTTGACGAAGAACCCTTGTGTACATGGCCCCTTAACACATTTTATGTAAGCAACCGTTCTGGTGTACATTTTGTTTAGTAATTAAACATTCTTCTTTAACATACCAGTACCCGTCACTTTTCTGTATGTACATCTTTCCCTTGCCTAACACTAACTTAGCAGTGAAACCTTAATCATTGAGTTGTACAGCTTACCCTCTAGAAGTCCTACAGTATTTATGGTCATGTTCATTTCTTATCATAGAAGGGCTTTGTTTTTAAGAAATGCACAAAGGCAGGTTGATTTCCTTTTTAAATGATCAGGACATCGACTTGCCTTTTCATTGCATGACCCAGCTAAAAATCTATCAAGGAATTTTACAATGGTTTTTAATCAGGTACCTTCCAAAATTGAAACTGACATTGTCAAATGTTTAGGTGGGAAAAAAGGTTAGACAATTGCGGTTTGTTTCCTGTGCTTAAATTGAAACTAATCCCAATCTGTTCTGCAAATGCAACAGGAAAGCAACGGTATCATTGACTTATCAGTCCCTTTGACCTGTAGCCAGAAAGACTGCCTTGCCTGAAAACTGCTGTTGCTTTACGTGTTTGAACTTAGTGCAATAACTGAGATATTTCCAATAATTTAGCCTATGACACATTGAATGCTTTATATTATAGCTTAACCTGTACATCGTCTTTGCACTCAATCATATTGGGAAAACACAAATCACACCAAGAGTTCTGGCAAGCTTAGTGCATTCCACTACTGTAGTCTGGTGTTGCTCACTCTTCAACACCTGTCTGTCTGCACATATCAGGTTAGTTTTATACTCCAAATGGCCCCAATGTACCTCAGGCCTATGTATTAGAACATTTGCTTACATGCATTTATTTTGCCCGGTCAGTCAAGCTTTCTGACATTAAATCAGTTGAACTTGGAACAATGTGTCTTCTCAATACTGTTGATTATCTGTTATGTATTAGCACTAAACATTCCATTCCCCAAGCTAATTAAACCACAAAAGCTTTCCATCTGTCAATCTTTGATCAACTGTCACATTTTCCTTAGTTATAAGCATTCTAAATTCTCAACTGTATATTTGACTTTTGTAATATAAAGCTAACCCAAAAAATGTACCTACAACACAGCAATTTTTTTGTGACTATGAAAAAGCTCCACCCTTCCCTCGTGGTTGTTTTTCTGCATATATTACTTTGACAAGTCTAAAAGTGTGCTCTGAAATTAATAGACAGGTATAAAACAGCATTATATGGCTTCTGCATATAGCCCTATAATGCTTTCACCGGTCTAGTCCTTTCAGATCAAAGTGGGTGAACCAAGAACAACCCAAGAGACATGGTGTGAAACGTGACCCTCGTTTATACCTGGTGGCATCCTGATCTCATTGACATTTTAAGACCGGTTTCGGCTCATCCTGACCACCTCCAGAAGTAGTCAGGGATAAATTGATTTGTTGAATGAAAGCAGTGGGCAGAGCTTAGTGACAGGTCAGGGTCAAATAAAGGCCTTTAAGGTTGGAGGGCGTTAATTATTCTAAAATTACTTACTGAGTAGCGTACTAGGCACAGGTTCTAATCTTGCAGATCTTAATTTTAAAAAAGGATTTGTAAACATATCTTGATGGTCAAATCATTATACCACCCTCTAAAATCAACGGGATAGGGACCAGAAAGTCACAGATTCTTGCCGATTCCCGTTCTTACGTGTGAACCTTGCTTGGCCATTTGCAACTGACTTTGGACCAATTTACCGGTAACTACAATGCATATTTACTGGAAATTAAATTGTAATTCATATCGGTCAATGCCACTGACTATACTTCATTTTTAGACGTAATCAATGAATGGCATTCCAAAATTAACACTTGCTTATGCAAAAAAAAAACAAGACTGCCAATACAGCTATCTGGTTTTTAAAACTTTTTTTTATTTCCCCCCCCCAAATGTTTTAAATTATTTATATTATCTACAAAGTAAAAGTTACATAATGGTCAGGTGAGAAGTGGGATCACTTTAGCCATCATAATTAATAAATAATGTTTGTCCTTCAGGCCGAACTTGTTATTAATTACAGGAAGATTTTAATTTGTTTTAGTTTGGTTAAAACCTGTTCTGAAGTCTTGAATGCAGCAGCTGTTAAACAGTAACATTAATGATGTCCAAGTTGCAAGAATTTTCATATCAAGGTGCAGATAATTATATCTTTCTCGCAATTCTTAATTGGCAAGCTGAATCAAGTTTTATTAGGGACCCTCTGCAGGTTTCTTAAAAGGTGTGTGTGGGGAAGACCGCGGGATCCGTTCTGTTATTAATCAAACTCTTAATCCATAAAACCTCTCCAATGCAACAACCTGTTGAACATTCTTTATGACTGGGAGAGGAAAGCATATGTGTAGTAGCATGACGAGAGATCTGTGTGGCTTCTGTGTCAAGACCCTTGAAGAGAGCGAGGCCTGGATATGGGGTCCAATGTTCTCAGTAGCACCCGCCACAGCTGCTACTGATGGTGCTGTTGCACTGGAGGGACACAAAACGGAGGAAATCAGTGAAATTGGCCAGTCGTGGTTAGAATACATTAATCATCCAATCAAATTTGATTTGTCACATGCACCAAATACAACAGGTGTAGACCTCACTGTGAAATGCTTACTTTTACAAGCCCTTGACCAACAATGCAGTTCAAGAAAGAGCGTAAAAAATTCTAATCAATCAAAAAGTAACAAATGTACATGACTATATACAGGGGGTACCGGTACTGAGTCAATGTGCGGGGGTACAGTTTAGTCGAGGTAATTTACAAAGTGACTATGCATAGATAATAAACAGTGAGAAGCAGCAGGATAAAAACAAAGGGGGGGGGGGGGTCAATGTAAATAGTTCAGGTGGCCATTTGATTAATTGTTCAGCGGTCTTATGGCTTGAGGGTAGAAGCTGTTAAGGAGCCTTTTGGTCCATAGCACTTATTACAAGAATTTCAGTTTTCAGCTAAATGTATCATTAACGATAAGGCTGGGGAAAATTGGATCAAACATTAACGTGATGAACAAACATATTTGCCCCAATTTAATACTTGGAAGTGTATTTAGTTGAACAAGCCGTACAGAGACATCCGTCAGGTGATTGGAAGAGTCCTACCCCTGAGGCATATAGGGATGGGGTGACGTAGAGATGTACCTTGGGGGTGTGCCAAGTAAGAGAAGTGTGTAGTGGAGGACACCGGGATGGGGTTGAGGGCGTTCTGGGGGAGTTGGGGCTGGTGGCCGCCTGGCTGCTGGGTGGCCATCAGCATCATCTGAGGGTGGCCAGGGTGGGAGGGAACCATCCCAGACTGCATATGGGCCTAGGGGGGGGGGAGAAAGAGAGAGAGAACATTAGTAGAAAGAGATACATACAACTGTTATTGACTCCATAAAAGGGTTTTGTGTTTTTGTTCCTGGGACCACTAACCTGTTCATATAGTATGTACTCAGAGTGAAGGGAAGGGCTTCTGAAGGTGGAGCTCACCTGCTGCATGTGGGCCATGTGGGAGGGGTTGTAGCCGTGCTGCATCTGCTGGGGGTGGATGTAGACGGCCTGCTGGGCCGAGGGGAAGCTGCCCTGGGGGGACTGGGGGTTGGTCCCCGGGGTCATGGAGGGCGGGGTGGGGGCCAGGGCCTGGTACATCTGCTGCTGGGGCTGGTTGCCCATGTGCAGGGCCTGGGCGGCTGCAGCCTGGTGCTGTTGGACGGGGCTGGGAGCCGGGTGGTTTCCCCCATGCTGCCCGCCCTGCTGGGCCTGGCCTGTGGGCGTGACCGAGGGTTGGGGGTGCTGGTACTGCTGCGGCATGGGGCCTTGTGACACTGGAACCCCAAAACAAAGACTGGGTTATTGGCACGGACCAGATTGAATGTAGAGTGTTTGCTTAACCGCAACAAAGTTATCTAAACGTACATTTTTGGGGGGGAACTGGAGTGAGTATGCAACGCTATTACAAATGTCTCTACTTCCGGTCCCAGAACCTAAATGAAGTAGCTAATTTTGTTCTGGGTGCCAAGATAAGGTACACAAAGACAGGAGACTAAACAAAGTGACAATAGAGTGACACACAGAGGAGGGGGAGGGGGGGGGGGGCGTTGCTTACCATACATGGTGTGAGTCTGCTCGCCATACTGGGTGGTGGAGGAGGAGACCAGCTGGCCGGGCTGGCCGTGGTTGGGAGGGGCCATCATCCTGGCCTGACTCTGCATCACCGGGCTAAACACATGCTGAGCCTTGGGGGGGGGGGTGGACACAGACACATTGCTTGTGCATGTGTATGGGTGTGTCCTATTCACAAGACACTGCTAATGATTTAAAGGCATACATGCCAATCTTTTCCGATACCTTTATGGACAGTGGAAAGACTCGAGTCGAGTTGTAATTTTGGCATATTGTTACCTGTGACTGGTAGTGGGGCATCTGCTGCATCAGTTGCTGGCTGGTAAACTGCTGTGGGCTGCAGGTGAAGTACTGGGCTGAATAGGTGGGGCTTTGGGCCACGATGGGCTGCCCCGCGGCCTGGGCCGGGTGCATCATGGTGGGTGTGCCCTGGGGGTGGTGCTGGTCTGACCTCTGCTGGGGCATGTTGGCTACTGCAGCAGCCAGTGGAACACAACATCCAGGATTACAGGAAAGAGATAGTTGAAGTCGGAAGTTTACATACACTTAGGTTGGAGTCATTAAAACTCGTTTTTCAACCACTACACAAATGTCTTGTTACCAAACTATAGTTTTGGCAAGTCGTTTCGGACATCTACTTTGTGCATGACAAGTAATTTTTCCAACTATATCACAATTCCAGTGGGTCAGAAGTTCACATACACTAAGTTGACTTTGCCTTTAAACAACTTGGAAAATTCCAGAACATGTCATGGCATTAGACGCTTCTGATAGGCTAATTGACATAATTTGAGTCAATTGGAGGTGTACCTGTGGATGTATTTCAAGGCCTACCTTCAAACTCAGTACCTCTTTGCATGACATCATGGGAAAATCAAAAGAAATCAGCCAAGACGTCAGAAAAAAAATTGTAGACCTCCACAAGTCTGGTTCATCCTTGGGAGCAACTTCCGCCTGAAGGTACCACGTTCATCTGTACAAACAATAGTACGCAAGTATAAACACCATGGAACCATGCAGCCGTCATAACGCTCAGGAAGGAGACGCATTCTTTCTCCTAGAGAGGAAGTACTTTGGTGCGAAATGTGCAAATCAATCCCAGAACAGCAAAGGACGATGTGAAGATGCTGGAGGAAACAGGTACAAAAGTACCTATATCCACAGTAAAACTAGTCCCATCTCGACATAACCTGAAAGGGCGCTCAGCAAGGAAGAAGCCACTGCTCCAAACCCGCCATAAATAATCCAGACTATGGTTTGCAACTGCACATGGGGACAAAGATTGTACTTTTTGGAGAAATGTCCTCTGGTCTGATGAACAAAAATAGAACTGTTAGGCCATAATGGCCATTGTTATGTTTGGAAGCCGAAGAACAATCTAGAAGAAAAAAGAAACGCACACCTATGTAGGCGAGGTGCTGGCTAGCGGAGTAGAAAACTAGAAAATAAAGGAGAGCCGCACACTCTAGGAGCTCAGATGCAAAAATATTTAATTACCAACGTTTCGACAGACAAGCTGTCTTCACCCCTGTGCTTCATCCCAACCGTGAAGCACAGGGGTGGCAGCATCATGTTGTAGGGGTGCTTTGCTGTAGGAAGGACTGGTGCACTTCAGAAAATAGATGGCATCATGAGAAAAGAAGATTATGTGGATATATTGAAGCAACATCAAGACATTAGTCAGGAAGTTAAAGCTTGGTCTTCCAAATGGACAATGACCCCAAGCATACTCCCAAAGTTGTGGCAAAATGGCTTAAGGACAACAAAGTCAAGGTATTGGAGTGGCCATCACAAAGCCCTGACCTCAATCCTATAGAGAATTTGTGGGCAGAACTGAAAAAGCGTGTGCGAGCAAGGAGGCCTACAAACCTGACTCAATTACACTAGCTCTGTCAGGAGGAATGGGCCAATACTGACCCAATTTATTGTGGGAAGCTTGTGGAAGGCTACCCAAAACGTTTGACCCAAGTAAAACAATTCAAAGGCAATACTACCCAATACTAATTGAGTGTAAGTAAACTTCTGACCCACTGGGAATGTGATGAGAAATAAAAGCTGAAATAAATCATTCTCTACTATTATTCTGACATTTCACATTCTTAAAATAAAGTGGTGACCTAACACAGGAACTTTTTACGAGGATTAAATGTCAGGAATTGTGAAAAACTGAGATTAAATGCATTTGGCTAAGGTGTATGTAAACTTCTGACTTCAACTGTATGTTCACGGGGGGGACAGCCTTCTTAAATTCAATATTAGTCTACAGTACTGAATTTAACCTGTGACATGGTTTCCAAAAGCACTGTTAATCAGAGCAGCTCCCCAGCAGTTCGCTCCCCAGCAGACTAGACAGCAATATCTAGCACCGCTACGACCCCATGCAGGCCAGGTGTTACAACTAAAAATGTACCTGCACACGTGGTCTTATTCTCTTTTGACTATGCGTTTGCTAGAATACTTTGACCCTATACGCATGTGTGTCTGACATACCAAGATGCTGAACTGTGCTATTAGTGAAGACAGGGGACTACATGGGACAGACAGCACTGGCAGTGAGCATTCTCACCTTTACCTGGTCTGTAGGGCTTGGACTGGCTCACCGTCATATGAGGCATCTGGACATGGTACATCGCTGGAGACTGAGAGATGAGAAGAAGACAACGTTTAACCAACTGAAACCTTACATTGATTCTCCCACCCTTTCAACATTGACTCCCTTCTCATCCACCCACACTCCTTGTTCACTTGGAGTGAGAAGAAAGGTTGGCTGGGCACTTACCTTAGGCCACATTGATACAGTGCAGCTGTCCAATGGGTTCCAACATAGCCCATTTACTAACCTGGATGACCATGCACTTCTTATTCTATATCTATCTGCAAACATTATTGCAGGCTTATCAAATAAAGACGTGAGAGATGCTCTGCATTGCTCCGGTGTTTGTAAACTGTGAGCAAGAATGACATAATACTAGTCATATTATTCTAGGCCTGGGAGAAAAGAGTAAGAATGTCACTTAAGAAAGCTGTTAAAACAAGGATGAGGTCAAGTTCTTGATAACAACTGTAGCCAATTGCAAATTGGCAAACCAACATCTGATGAGACATTTTCAAGCAAGCAAAACATCTCATACGGATTTTTGGCAAAAGGGTAAGAAACAAGTAGATAGCTTAAGAAATGCACGAACCTTCCAGATAATGCTTTTCTAATGGAGAGAGAGGAAAGGGAGAGAGAGAGAGAAAAAAAAAAAATCTTTAGTTGCTCGTTTTTTTCTTCAACCAGAAATTATTCTCTGAACTCAAATGACCGATGTTGGATTACCAACAATTTCTGATAGCAAATTCAAAACCAAAATATATTTTAGAACAATAAATCACTTAGTCCAGAGAAATCACCATCACACCATTATATATATTTCACAACAGATTAACTTCTCACAAACTGCATTCACTCAGAGCTCTACATTACTTCCAACTACCCTACAACAAAACACTTATCTTCAAGGCTACAGAAAAGTTTAAAAATGAGATTCAATTCAGAGAAAACATTCATTCATTCAACCTCGACTCGAACCAACCTAAAGTCTCTGGAAATGTCACAAACCAATATCAACAAGCAGTAGGCTACTGTACATGACTTCACACGATGAGTTTATGGCTGTGGGATGGTGAAGACCGATCAAAGTGGGGAATGGTGAAACGGTGACCAGACAGGCCAAAGTGAGAGGAGAGGGCCTCCAACATGTGCATGCCACAACTGCATATCCAAATTCTGACCACACAAATACACCCCCCCCCTCCCTCATTTCTTCCTGTTGCATGGTACATTCCTTGCAAGGAGAGAGATGCAGGGTTGATGCAACAGAGAGGACAACAGTGAGAGATATGACAGGAAAGGAGGCCAACTAAATATTTTAGAACACTCATACATCTTCCTTGCTGCGTAGGAACTCTGCATGCCAATCATTAACCAATTATCATTCAAGGGTATGTCTGAGCTTCCACAAGTACTCTTCTGAGCTGCAGAGGCATACAGGTGGGATGGAGAGTGTGTGCATGTGTCTCACCTGAACTCCAGGGCTGACTGGGGTCAGAGGGTACATCTGGGGGAAGCAGACCGTCTGGCTGTAGACTTGTTGGGGCTGCTGCACCACGATGGAGGGGCTGGGCTGGCCCTGGGGCCGCGGGGGGGTTGGAGTGGTGGCCGGCTTGGGCTGCAGGCCACACGCACGCACACACACACATGACAGGGAAACTCTATAAAAGTCACTACAGCCTTAAAAGGAATGTCTGTCTCAAGTGGCAATGTCAAAAAGCAGGATGAGAATAGTAACTGGGGCAGTCAGACAACTAACCTGAGTATTGAACACCCTGGGTTTGAACTCATGGGCATTAGGATTGAGAGTCGACTTCATGATTTGACTGCGGACCGGGAAAAAAGAACACATAGTTAACTCGAGACAAAATTATTTTTTTCCCTCAACATTTTTCGCTGGTCAGTTGTCGTTTAAAGCCACATTCTGTTATTTGTGCTTACCCTCAGAGGCCCATTCTAAAACACCAACTCAAATAGAAATAATGGGAGCAAATGCGTGGCCATGACACTCACTCTTTGACTGGCTCCTTTTCTTCTTTGTCCTCAGGCTTGGCCCCTCCGCTGAAGGTGGGTGCAGATGTCTGGACACCCTGTGAGGTCACGTCAGGCCCCCTCTTCTGCTCCGTGGCAGGACAGAGGGTAGAGGAGGATGGTGCTCCAGGGCTGCCTGTCTTACTGCTCCCTGTCTTACTGCTCCCGCCCTCCTCAGACCCCTCCAAACCCTTGTCCAGAGGAAGCTCCTTGGGCTTTTCTCCCGCGGCATCTGGTGAAGGCTTGGTCATCATCTGCTCAAACTGTGGATCTGGGTTAGAGCTGGACTGCAACTGAGCGAGAGAAAGAAAGCGAGAAAGAGTGTTTTGATCGCAAGCCGATAGTAAGTCAATACGACTAGCAATGAAGAATTGGAGTTAGCTATCCACGAAGAATTGACAGCATGACATTAGTTTTAGTTATTTTTTTCTTTCAACTAGCTGGCTAGATATTACGATTCACAAACAGCTAGCCGATAATTATGAAGTAAAACATTTTCTTTGTGTACATATATATCTTGTAAAGTTTATTGCCATTGTCCTGGCTGGAAAAAGGTTCAGTAAATGATGAGGTGCAACCAGCGTGAGGTAATACAGCAGGGAGGAGTGCGAGTGCCTTTCAAATGTAGGTTGTCCACCCACTCTGCCCAGTGGGTGAAAATGCACTATGGTGATTAAATTTCACTTCCTTATGTTCTAAAATACATTTTACCAAGACAAATATGATTAATCATGTTCTGAATCGTTCAGTGGGGTCTTTCATTAAGAGCCAGTTTGCGCTGTTCTGTGAAGGTAGTAGTACCCAGCGTTGTACGAGATCTTCAGTGGCTTGGCAATTTCTCGCATGGAATAGCCTTCATTTCTCAGAACAAGAATAGACTGACGAGTTTCAGAAGAAAGTTCTGTTTCTGGCAATTTTGAGCCTGTAATTGAACCCACAAATGCTGATGTTCCAGATACACAACTAGTCTAAAGAAGGACAGTTTTATTGCTTCTTTATTGAGCACAGTGAGCAACAGTTTTCAGCGGTGCTAACATAATTGCAAAAGGGTTTTCTAATGATTAATTAGCCTTTTAAAATTATAAACTTGGATTAGCTAACACAACGTGCCATTGGAACACAGGAGTGATGGTTGCCAATTATGGATTATCTATGTAGATAATCCATAAAAAATACAAAAAAATCTGCCGTTTCCAGCTACAAGTCATTTAAAACATTAACAATGTCTACACTGTATTTCGGGTCAATTTGATGTTATTTTAATGAACAAAACATGTGCTTTTCTTTCAAAACCAAGGACATATCTAAGTGACCCCAAACTTTTGAACAGTGGTGTATATCAGAAAAATCGTATTTCGTAACCCAATATATCCGATAATAAGCACCGAGCTCTGTTGCCATAGCTGTGCAGGTTTCGGGCGAACAACTTGAGAATTTTACATGTTGTGGTCGTCGTCTTTAGAAGTTGTTTTAACAGGTTATGACACGAGCTGAATTCAATAGAAAAGGCTTTGAAAATAAAACGCTTGTTGTATGCTCAGCATTCCGTTGACATCTCAGAGATCCGCTACGTCATCTCTCAAAATTGATATCCATCTTACCGCTATATTGTTTTATGTCCTGCGGAGAAGATGACGAGTTCAACAGGAAAGTGAGCCTGTCAGGTAACCAGTAGCATTAATTCTTGCACAGAATCCAGCCTAGCTGACATGATGTAATTTTCTTTATTTTTGACCACTTTTTCTCTGGCCTCCATTGATTTAGTCACCCAAATTCTGGCCATCCTACAAGGGTAAAAACTTTTGAACAGATTATGAAAGAGACATGAGGTTTGGACCATTGGTTTTCTTAGAGAATTATCTACACAATTAACATTATTTTACCCATTGGTAAAAATAGACATTTTTGATTGGACACCCTATCAAATTTAATATTTGATGTATTCTCCACATAAGAACATTCTCAAGAGAACGTCTGCGGAGAAAGCACTCAGAGCATGAGAGTGTGGAGACAGTAGTATGCATATTGAGAAACATCTTAAGATTCTTTGTGACAACTTCTGTATTTTACTGTCAATACCTCTTGATGAAGGAAAGTGACACTACAATAAATGCCTGATAGTGAGGACATTTAACTTACCCTAAAATCGACACTAAATTTCTTTAAGTTGTCTATTTGTTTTCTGTGGTCTGGTGCCACGGAGGGGGGTCCTGCAGCGAAAGAGAGAAATGGAGCGAGAGAGAGGAGACGTCAATCATTTCACCGCTAGTTTGAGACTGAAATATAATCTTCCTAAAAAGTGAGCCGTGTCCACGCTGCAGACCTTTAGAGAGGGGTCTGCTGATACTAGGGGGGCTCTCCAGAGGCTTCATGTTCTCCTTGTTGGCCGTAGGGGAGTTCTGTCTCGTCTCCTGGACCCGAGACTCTTTTGCTATATCGACGGAAGAAAGAGAGGAAAAGAGTCATCCTCAGTTCTATCGTCGAGTGCGGCCTAGCAAACTGCTTTGTTTCAGACGGTTTAGCCTAAGCTCACAGCAAAAGGGGAGCCACAATTTTACCATTGTGTATCAACTCTTCCCAAAATGTTCTACGTATAAAAATGTTTAAAAACACTCTGCATGGATGTGGCAAACAGACTTACCCTCTGCTGAGGGAGTGGCGGCCATATCCCGGGCGGGGCTAGCAGCAGTGGGTGATGAGGCTGACTGCGTGGTAGCAGGTTCTACGGGGGTGGTCCCAGTCTGGGCCAAGGGGAGGGAGGAAGGGCCAGGGGTGGCCCCGCCCATGCTGTTCTGCCGAGGGGAGCGAGGCCTGTGTACTTTAGGAGAGAGCAACGAACGCTGTTAACTGAAAGTCACACAGAACTACATCCCTTGCACTACATAGCCTTCACAGCTACAATACACACGCGCCTACTATGACCATGCAGTGGCTATTTGAGTAACATTTCTGTACAATCCAAGTTATTGTCAGGGGGTGTCATTCCCATCCCAATCCTGAGAGAGTGGTCTCTTACCTCCGCTGACCACGGAGCTGCTGCGGGTTGGCGGGGGCACAGGCACCTCTCCTGGAGCATTGTGGGGCATGAAGTCTACTCCCGGAGGTACTCTACCCCCAGGGGGAACTCTGTGGGTGCGTGGGGTGCGCTGTGTCTTCGGTGACATCCTGGGAGGGCCTGGAGGGAGAGAGATTGTTGTGAGACATCACATCATTGAGATAGAAGCGGAGGTAGGGACTGCAATCATCCATTAGTACCAGTAGTGCTCCGTCTGTTGGACCAGGGATAGCAGGGACACCCCTGCCAAAGGAAAAGGTTCAATCAAATTAGCTGTGGGCCTCCCGAGTGGCGCAGTGGTAAAGGCGTCACTACAGATCCAGGTTTGATCCCGGGCTGTGTCGCAGCCGGGCCGTGACCGGGAGACCCATAAGGCAGTGCACAATTGGCCCAGCTTCATCCAGGTTAGGGGAGGGTTTTGCCGGCTGGGATGTCCTTTTCCCAGCGCGCTGTAGTAATTTGTGGCGGGCCAGACTCATGCACACTGACTTTGGTAGCCAGCTGTGCGGTTTTTGCCTCCTGCACATTGGTGCGGCTGGCTTCCGGGTTAAGTGAGCAGTGTGTCAAGAAGCAGTGCAGCTTGGCAGGGGAGTGTTTCGGAGGACACAAGGCTCTTGACCTTCGCCTCTCCCGAGAAGAACTCTGGAGCGCTGTCAGAGTGACCATCGGGTTCTTGGTCACCTCCCTGACCAAGGCCCTTCTCCTCCGATTGCTCAGTTTGGCCGGACGGCCAGCTCTAGGAAGAGTCTTGGTGGTTCCAAACTTCTTCCATTTAAGAATGATGGAGGCCGCTGTGTTCTTGGGGATCTGCAGACATTTTTTGGCACCCTTCCCCAGATCTGTGCCTCCACACAATCCTGTCCCGGAGCGCTACGGACAATTTCTTCAACCTCTTGGCTTGGTTTTTGCTCCGACTTGCACTGTCAACTGTGTGACCTTATATAGACAAGTGTGTGCCTTTCCAAATCATGTCCAATCAATTGAATTTCCCACAGGTGGACTCTAATCAAGTTGTAGAAACATCAAGGATGATCAATGGAAACAGGGTGCACCTGAGCTCAATTTCGAGTCTCATAGCAAAGGGTATACTTACTTAAAACTTATGTAAATATATATATTTTTTTTACATATTTGCAAAAATGTATAAAAACCTATTTTCGCTCTGTCATTATGGGGTAGTGTGTGTAGATTGATGAGGAAAAACATGTGATTATTTTTAGAATAAAGCTGTAACGTAAAAAAAGGGGGAAGGGTCTGAATACTTCCCGAATGCACAGTATTAAATGTATTTTATAACATTTTCACGATGGTAAAACGTTTTCAGTGTAAACTTTAAAAAATGTAAAGATAATGGACCTATATATTTTTCTATAAAATCATCTTTGAGAACTAACAACCGCCAGTATAAAAACAGTTAAAGAGAATCTAAAATTCCCAAAATGTTGTGGAATCAGGCCCCCATTGATTTTGTTTTAATATTTGAGTCACTCAGATAGCAAGGCATAAGCCATTGCAAAATGTGTAGTATTCCAGGAAAATTGCTTATAAACTACAATTTCTTCTCTCAGCCCCAGACAGAATGTGTAGAATTGCAGGAAATTTGCTTTAAAACATATACATTTTTGTCTCTGCAGACAAGAGGGCCTCAAAATTTCCGTTGGAGACCGCACCATTGGCCATGCCCACACGCACCCCCCCAACAATAACTGTCACCACTGCTGAAAATAAATCCTAGGGGAAACACTGATCATGAATACATACACCATATTTACATTCAACAATACAATGGCCGTCAATTCACCCAGTGGACATAAGCACTCACCGGTCTGCGTGACAGCAAGACTTTCACTAGTTTCACAATGCCACACATGGAAGTGTTACCGGTGAGTGAGACACACAGAGACCCAGCCCCCTGGAGAGACTGCCATGAGTGACCAACACCACACGCAATTCACACTACAATGCAAATCGGTGTGATTTGAGGAGGGAGAGAGGCGAGAGCGAGAGCACGAGAGAGAAACAGCGAGTGAGAGGAGGAAAGGTAGGGTGAAGACGAAAACACACAACAACAAAAATGTCAAAGTCCAAAGCCGTGACTCAAAAGCAGCGTCAGGAGATTAGTGAGCGAAACACTACGAGTAGCAGTAGCACAGCTAGCCCAGTGTCAACCTAGTTCAGTGAGCCCAGCGGTGCATGTGGCTCTGTGTGTAACCACTCTGTTGGGAGGGAGGTAGCTACCTTCGGAGGACATGCGTCTATTGGGCATAGTGGAGACGAGAGCTGGAGCGCCGTGGGTGGAGGGGTGAGACGAGGGCCGGGAAGCCCGCGAGGGAGGTCTGGAGGGAGGCCGGGTGGGTGTGGCCACCCTGGTTGGGAGAGAGGGCCCTGACTGGTAGCAAAAAGGAGGACGCAAGGAGGGAGATGGGCAGGGAGATGGCCACGAGGCGGTACCTAATAGGGACAATTGAGAAAGCAAAGAAAGAAAGAGGACAAAACATTGAATAATGACAAATAATAGGGAGAAGCGGGTAAATAGGAGGGATGAGGTCTATGAGGAAAAAGAGGGTGATTCAAGGAAAGGCGGAGAATGGTTTAGGTAGAGAGAGATAGAAACAGCGCAGCAAAGAAGAAAGAACTCCAGTGATGTTCTGATGAAAACAGTATAAACTTGAAAATGGTCAAAGAAACTTAAGCAGGTGCAGAACAAGAGGACATTTCAGGAAGCGAAACTCAATTGACATTCAAATTGTTAACGCAGGACGAGATGCATGTGATTACGTTTTTTGGATGAGAGGATGACCCGTGTCCCTGAAACGCAAGGCCAAACCCATATGGGCCAGTTTCACAGACACAGATTAAACATAGGCCTGGACTAACAAGCACATTCCATGGAGATATTCAATGTCAAAGAAAGGTTTCAAATTAAAATAAAATCACACTGCAGGATTAAATGAGGATGACAGTATTTTTTGCGCTTTGCACAGTGCTTATTCTGTGTCAGAATAACCTGAATCCTACAGGAGAAAGTCTCAACTCAAATGTTGCATTTCGGGAAAAGGAAAGGATTTATATTCAAGAAAAACTGTTCTGAAGACTGGTAAGCATACCGGTGAACTGAAAACAAGGAACGCTGAAAACTAGGGATTGGGTAGATTCAAGAGTCTGAGATGGACCCATGCAAGGACAGCCAAAGCGATGTCCACACAACTGCCCTCTAACTATAGGATGCCTGTAACAACCCACTCAGGGTGAGAATCTCAATTGTATTTCCTTGATTCTTCATGTTCTCTCTCCTCACCTCCTTCTCAAAACCCATTGGATGAGAAGGTCAGAGGTCCCTCCCCTCTGACCTCATCTAATGGGTTTTGAGAAGGAGGCGAGATGACAAGGAATCAAGGAAATGGCTCCCGAGTGTTGCAGCGGTCTAAGGCACTGCATCTCAGTGCAAGAAGCGTGCGTCACTGCAGTCCCTGGTTCAAATCCAGGCTGCATTACATCCGGGCCGTGATTGGGAGTCCCATAGGGCGGCGCACAATTGGCCCAGCGTCGTCCGGGTTTGGCCATCATTGTAAATAAGAATTTGTTCTTAACTGACTTTTCTAGTCTGGTTCTCCCAGGGTGACCCAACACGCATACTTCCTCTAGCTTTGACAATAGTGCCATCTCATTCTCAGTCATTGTGTGGTATCATTATTGTTCTGTGCTCTAGGGTACAGGGGGTCCTTACCTCCGTTGACAACCCGCTGGTCGGCTCCAGAGCTGGGGCTGTAGTCATGGGGACCTGGCCGCGGAGGTCCGCTGCTGCTCTGGACCAACTTGGGGGAGTTCTGACGACCCACTCCCCATGACATCCCCTCTCTGTTCCTCTGGCCCGGGGGAATGTACTTGTTTTCTCTATAGAGAGATCAGAGACCCAGGTGGACTAGTTACAAACTAATGCAACTGCCACAATGTCAAATCAGAGTTGTGAATTGGTGGAATCCTGCAATAAACCTACAAGCGCTCTTCTGAAATGTCCACAATGGAACAAGAGCTTAAAAACACTGCAGTATGCTAACCCTGCATGACTTAAGGAGCGAGTTACAAGTGACTGTCTGAACATGGCTGTAGCAACCTTTACAACCGGCAGGTAGCCTAGTGGTTAGAGTGTTGGGCCAGTAACTGAAAGGTTGCTGGATCGAATCATCGAGCTGACAAGGTAAAAATCTGTTGTTCTGCCCGAGCAAGGTATTTAACCCACTGTTCCCCGGGCGCCGAAGACGTGGATGTCAATTATGGCAGCCCCCCGCACCTCTCTGATTCAGAGGGGTTGGGTTAAATGCGGAAGACACATTTCAGTTGAATGCATTCAGTTGTACAATTAACTAGGTTTCCCCCTTTCCCTAAAGTGTTGGTTCCATGTTTCATGAGCTGAAATAAAAGGTCCAAGAAATGTTCCATATGCACAAAAAGCTATTTCTCTCAAATTTGGTTCACAAATGTGTATACAATGCTGTTATACAATGCAGAGAATTGAATTTTTCTACCATAAGCCACCTACAACGTTGTTTAGGAGGATTTGGCAGTACGTCCAACCGGCCTCACAACCGCAGACCACGTGTCTGGCGTTGTGTGGGCGAGCGGTTTACTGATGTCAACGTTGTGAATAGAGTGTCCTTATGTTGGCGATGGGATTATGGTATGGGCAGGCATAAACTACGGACAACACAATTGCATTTTATAGATGGCAATTTGAATGCACAGAGATAGAGTGACAAGATCCTGAGGCCCATTGCCCTGCCATTCGTCACCTCATGTTTGAGCATGACAATGCACGGCCCATCGCAAAGATCTGTACACAATTCCTGGATGCCGAAAATGTCCAGGTTCTGGCCTGCATACTCAGACATGTCACCGATTGAGCATGTTTTGGATGCTCTGGATCGACGTGTACGACAGCGTGTTCCAGTTCCCGCCAATATCCAGCAACTTCACACAGCCATTGAAGAGGAGTGGGACAACATTCCACAATCAGCCTGATCAACTATGGAAAGGAGATGTGTTGCGCTGCATGAGGCACGGACTGGTTTCTGATCCATACCCCTACCTTTTTTTTTAAGGTATCTGTGACCAACATGTATTCCCATTCAAGTGAAATCCATAGATTAGGGCTTAATTAATTTATTTCCTTCTATTCTACATGCACATCATCATCTGCTCATTTATCACTCCAGTGTTAATCTGATAAATTGTAATTCTTCGCTTCTATGGCCTATTTATTGCCTTACCTTCTCATGCCTTTTGCACACACTGTATATAGACTTTATTTTTTCTACTGTGTCATTGGCTTGTTTATTGTTTATTCCATGTTATTCCATGTGTAACTCTGTGCTGTTGTACTGCTTTGCTTCATGTTGGCCAGGTCGCAGTTGTAAATGAGAACTTGTTCTCAACTAGCCTACCTGGTTAAATAAAGGTGAAATTAAATTAAATTAAAATTAAAGATATGAACTGTAACTCAGTAAAATCTTTAAAATTGTTGCGCTTATATTTTTGTTCAGTATAATTATGTTGAACTCCCCCCTCAGAGAGACCCACCTGTTGAGTGTGTGTGGCTCCCGCTCTCCCTTCTCTCCGCGCACCACGGCTGAGTACTTCTCCTCCTCGGTGCGCTCGTCGTTCTCCAGGGCCACGCGGGCCTTGTAGGTGGCACTGGCCTCGATCTCCTGCGCCAGCTGGGCTGCCCGTGCCTCCCGCTTCAGGAACTCCTCGGAGTTATCCCGCTCCAGGGCAACACTGCATGGGGCAACACAGCACAGGGCAAACCTTAGACACACACCCGTCCCCAAACAAAGCTAGGTGGGTGCTACACACTGGTAGTGGATGAGGCAAGTTCCTCCTTGATACACTTGACTGTGCCTGTACGAGGCATGAATGGAATGAGAGAAGCGAGTGCTGCTTACGTGTAGGTAGACAGGCTGCTGTCGTAGGTCGACATGATGCCATACTGCTCTTCGTTGTACTTGAACATGTCATTCGGGTCCCATCCATTAGACTGGAGAGAAGAAAGAGGTTTTTGGTCAGATGGCGTAAACTGATGGTGAGTGGGGAGTAACAGCGTTTTGCTACAGTGTGCACTAATGAACACACCCCGGTACATGCACAGCACTAAATGGAAAGCTATACCACGTCTGTGTCCAGGGACTCCAGGCTGCCTGAGACAACGTGCTGCTGCTGCTCCCCTCCATCCCACGGCTCCAGGTCCTTCTCCTTGTGCTCCCCGTTGATTCTGCCGCTCACCGCCGTATCCGTGAAGTTGTCTACATGTTACATCACACATTCACATTTATATACAGTAGACAGACACGCATGCAAACAGAGGGGCCAAACACACACACACACACACAGTGCAGGTGTCGAGGGGTACCACATACACACTGTGCAGGTGTTAAGGGGGGTACCACACACACACAAACAGTGCAAGTGTGCTCTATGCTTTGGCAGTGATCATGTCAGGCTAGCCATTAGACAGTCACAACCCAGAGGTAGCAAAATCAAAGGGTTGACATTAGGGAGAATGAGTACAGAAATCAATGAGGGTAAGCAACAACAAAAAACATGCACTTAGATTGCAGTCATGTAGGATGAAATATTTGACTTATGGCCTGCCTGGAAACGGGATAAGGCAGAATTGATTGAATAAGCAAAATGAATGTTAGAATGTACAAGCCAGATTCTTATACTTGAGATCAGAAGAGAAAAGTGCCATATTTCAGCACAAATCTTTGCGTTGTACACCTGTTTAAATACTTTGATGTGTTTCAGTTGAATTAATTCAATAGATTCGTCTAAATCACACTTTGTTTATCTAAAATCACCCCTCTGGCTTTACTTCGAAGAATAAAGCTCTTTAGAGAATAACGAGATTCGGGTGGGGTACTGGTAGGTCCTCCATTGAAATACTGTCTGACTGAAACAAGTTCAATATGAGGATTGTCCATTAGCAAAGTTTGCATTTCCGCAAAGCTTTAGAGATATGACAGTTTAGTCCCTTTCAAAATGAAAATGTGTCAACGAACCAAAGTGCAAGAACAGAAAACAGACATATTACCTGTGTCGGTAGAGACTACACCCATTTGAGAAGACAGAGACATGGAAGAGAAGGTCAGTGGAGAGAAGACAGGTAGCCTAAACCTAGCCTACCCCTGGGGTTCCCAACCTTTTTCCTAAAGCACCAGCGTATATTGAGGTTTCCAGTCCAACCACTTGGTTATGTTTATTTCCTTTTCAAAACAAATGGGTTACTGATACGGTTATGGGTTAGCTGTTCAATATGGCACATGGCCATCACGTTTTGGAGATAACGTTTGCATATTGTATGCATCTAAAATGACCGGCAGACGTGTGCAAGCCTTAACATGTGGCATTTGCCGTTTGTCAGCTGGAAACTGGGTCGGCGAGAACAGGAACACTGATCCAAGATCAGATCCCTGGACACTCAGGAATGCTTCAGATTTGAAAGTAGGGAAGCCCTGATCTAACCTATCTCTCCTTCACACAGTGCCACGTCACTAGTTGATTTGATTACAATGCTAACTCCCAGAAAGAGTATCATAGTTCACTGTGAAGTGTATGGGCCCTGACAGGTTTAGTGGCGATATACAGTGCAGTCAGAAAGTATTCAGACAATCCATTTTTAAAAAAAGTGAAGGTAAAATCATTTTCTTCCTCATCAATCTACACACAATACCCCATAATGACAAAGTGAAAACAGGATTTTAGAAATGTTGGTTAATTTATTAAAAATAAACAGAAATATTCAGGCCCTTTGCTATGAGACTCGAAATTGAGCTTAGGTGCATGCTTTTTTCCATTGATCATCCTTGAGATGTTTCTACAACTTGGAGTCCACCTGTGGTAAATTCAATTGATTGGACATGATTTGGAAAGGGACACACCTGTCTATATAAAAGGTCCCCACAGTGCATGTCAGAAAAAAAAAAAAAAAAAAAAAAGTATGAAATTGAAGGAATTGTCCGTAGAGCTCAGAGACAGGATTGTGTCGAAGCAACATCATGCTGTGGGAATGTTTTTCAGCGACAGGGACTGGGAGACTAGTCAGGATCAAGGGAAAGATGACCGGAGCAAAGTAGAGAGATCCTTGTTGAAAACCTACTCCAGAGAGCTCAGGACCTCAGACTGGGGCGAAGGTTTTACCTTCCAACAGGACAACAACCCTAAGCACAATCTTTGTATTGGCCAACAAATAAACATCTATTTGTGCATCCAGTCAACTTTAGGGGACAGTGACAACCTGGAGTGTATAGGTCTTGACAGTAGGCCTTACTTTTACTGGCAAAATTGAGGTCCACGTCTCTGAAGTGCACCACCACCACGTCAGAAGCCTTGAAGATGATGCTTTCCACAATGTCTTCCTGTCGTGGGCCCTCGCTGGGCTTAGGGATCTTCCTGTGGGCTGCATCTAGGACCAGGTCACACTGGGTGGACGAAGAGTGGTGAGAGCTAAATCACTTATGGTTGTAAACACTTGCTTCCTGGAGGAAATGCATGGTTATGTTTTACATTTATTTTGTGTGCTTGACGTGAGATTATGAACACTGTCCGTAACTGAGCCATGCAATGCATTTACCCTGAATGAATTAACGACAATGCTGTTAAACTTGAACCTAATGTTGAATGTATGCTAAAGCCCTATTCGCACGGGACTAATTACTATTGAACGTTGGTTATGTAAAAATTTCCCCAGCATATCAGTTTCTCCAGTGGATGATTCAGACTGGTTAAAACAAATCCTAACTACCCCTGTAATTCTTTTCCCCCCTCTAATTCACAATTGACCATTATGACGGAAGCCTGGAGGCTCTTCTAGGCGTGAAGATATTTCAAATATAGGCCTAATGACCTTCAGTTCAGAAAGTCTAAATATTAATGTACATCAATAAGAACCATGAACTGTAACCTATGCAGATATTTAATTACCTGCTGTATTTGGCAATTTATTAATTGGCACAAGTCCCCTTCATCTTTTAAAAGAGAAGTATGGCACTAGGAATGTTGATATGACAAAACAGATCATTTATCTGTAGGCTATGTGCATAGCAACTTGTTTTAAGCATCAATTTGTTCCCATCTTCTTACCCAAACTGGGTGCTGCACTTGTTAAACTCTAAATATCCCTCAAAACACAGGTATGACAATTCGCACAGGATACTGTAAGTATTATCAGAGAACTTCAGAGATGCTGAAAAACAGTAGGTTTAGGGCTGTGATAACCTTCCTGCCAAGTACAAATGACTGACATGGCAGATTCTAACAGGACAAAAATTACAGATGTGGTAATTTGTGCTTGTGTACATAATGACATTACCTGAGCTCCCCCAGTAAAACTTATCCCATCCGAATAGGGCTTAAGGTCCAGTTTTTTTTGTGTGTAAGCCTCCTTTTTTTTTATTACCAAGAAAGATTGAATATGCTGGACCTCAGGTTATAGAACACTGCTCCAGCCACAACAATTAATTGACTTGTCACCTAATAGGAAAAAGGACAGAGCAGTATGTGGTGGTGAATGTTGAAGAGTTGCCATTGTTTTATGTGATTCTCCTCCTTACCTCTGGGCCATATGTTTTAAACACTCCGTCATAAACCAATCCATTTTTAACCTTCAGTTCGCATTTGGATCCCTGAAAATTAGAAAAACACTTTATTTTCATACACATGAGTTATACTGTTTAACTATGACCTTTGCCCTGATGCTAGGAATAACTCCATTGGCAGTCTGAACAACACATTTTAAAGACATGCTCCATAACTTTGACTAGTAAGTATGTTTTTAAACCTCCCGCATTGGGCTGGATGTGTCAATGTGTAGTTCATACTAGGGCTGGGCAGTATACCATATTTGACTATATACCGATATTGATGCACAGGCTGGTTTGGGTTTTTACTTTACCATGTATAATGAAATGTCAATGTTTGGTTTGTTAAATGTCTTATGCCACTCCGTCCTGTGCAATAATGTCCATTTCCCTCTCTCCTTCCAAACACCAAGCCCCGCCGCATGTCACTCAAGGAGAGCTGTTTATTGCGCTACCACCAGAGATGGAAGAGAAAGCAAACACCCCACTCGCTGTTTATTTTCTGGTTCAATGAAAGTAAATGAACTAAGTAGACCAGACTAAGTATACCAGCTGCTATTGCATAGGCGTCTATGGGAGACCCACCCCGTTAAGTAGACCGGAACTGACCTTTTGTTTTCAATGGTAAACGACCTGAGTGAATTATCTTCATTTGTCCACCATCTTTGCTACCACCCCGAGTCACAACAACCACACAGTGAGTCTGCATGGTCAATGAATGCAGTGAAGATGCAATGCTGCAGATGGTGAAAACAATGCTGCTTTCCACTTTGCGTCTTAATATAAATCCACAAGCGTTCTGTAAGCACAATATTCGTTTGTTACTGTCTGTAAACAGCTAGTTTGTCTTCTTAGCGAGTTGTTTAAAATAAATCTTGTTAGCCACTAATGCTAATCGCTAGTTAGCTGGCTAAATGTACTTAGTCAGAGCAAAGGTAGCTAGCTAATATATCCCGATACCAGTACTGGTGTATGCCTAATCCGTTTGTGAAATGGTATATTCTAAATCGAAGAGGAATAGGGAAAGCATTAATATTTTAGCAACAATGAGACATTTAATGTAACATTAGTGTCCACTGGGAAACACTGACCAACACTTTGGTTCCTACCCTGTCACAACCTCTCCCTGGCTTTTTCATTTTATGTCACGTTAAACACTATATTCAGTGTCCACTATATTCCAAATTTTGGTTAAAGTTTCATTGAACAGTTTTTAACAATTAGAATGGACAAAGCCTCATTGACTGTGTTGCCACCAAATGATTTATATATACAGATGCCTGAAGGGGGGCACTATTTTGAAGCCACCGCGCCTCCATCTTGGCACACCCCCCACCCTTGTAAAAAAAATATTTTGGAAGCTATAGAAATGAATTTACTCATGTCTACTTGTTTTTTTCCATGTCTATTACATTAGACACATTAAAGCATACTTTTAAATTACATTATGTGAGCAAAGCAAACATTTTTTAGAAAGCACTGAAGTTACTGTCACCACTACCACAAAGAAATACTTAAACATTTAATTTTGTCCTTGAAATACTGTAGAACTCCATATTGTTTTTCTGAGGAGAGCCAATATGGCCAACCGCTGGCTTCAAAACCTGTCATTGGCCAAAACATAGCATCAACAATCCAGGGTTATATATATATATATATATATATATCATTGGTTGCCATCCTTGGGTCATGCAAAAAATATTTAGAACTTTTATAATTAAAAAAAAAATCAAATATTCAAAAATGGGAACAATATGATATTTGGCCATGTCTCCCAGCCCTAGTTCATACACGCATAATCTATGAGCAGAATTAGTCTTACCTCAATTAGCCACAAATCAATAGTTTGAAAGCTGTTTACTAGAAGCTGTAGAAGCTGTTACTAGAAGCATTATTTTCCCTATATTTTCCCCCCACCTGGGCCACCCCCCTAGCAATTTGAATTCCAGCCAATAAGCTTTAGCCCCACACAGCTAGCAAGATGCGCACATACAGCAGAGTGAGAACGAGAGCAATAACGTGGTGCACATACAGTTGAAGTCGGAAGTTTACATTCACTTACGTTGGAGTCATTAACTTGTTTTTCAACCACTCCAAGTTTCTTGTTAACAAACTATAGTTTTGGCAAGTCGGTTAAGACATCTACTTTGTGCATGACACAAGCAGTTTTTATCAACAATTGTTTGCCATTATTTCACTGTATCACAATTCCAGTGGGTCAGAAGTTTACATACACTAAGTTGACTATGCCTTTAACCAGCTTGGAAAATTCCAGAAAATTATGTCATGGCTGTAGAAGCTTCTGATAGGCTAATTGACATCAATTGAGTAAATTGGAGGTGTACCTGTGGATGTATTAAGGCACAGGTGTCAAACTCATTCCACGGAGGGCCGAGTGTCTGCGGGTTTTCGCTCCACCCTTGTACTTGATTGATGAATTAACATCACTAATTAGTTAGGAACTCCCCACACCTGGTTGTCTAGGGCTTTATTGAAAGGAAAGACCAAAAACCTGCAGACACAAGGCCCTCCGTGGAATGAGTTTGACACCCCTGTATTAAGGCCTACCTTCAAACTCAGTGCCTCTTTGCTTGACATCATGGGAAAATCAAAAGAAATCAGCCAGGACTTCAGGGGGGGAAAAAAGTGTAGATCTCCAAGTCTGGTTCATCCTTGGGAGCAATTTCCAAACGCCTGAAGGTACCACGTTCATCTGTACAAACAATAGTACGCAAGTATAAACACCATGGGACCACGCATCCATCATACCGCTCAGGAAGGAGATAAGTTGTGTCTGCTAGAGAGGAAGTACTTTGGTGCGAAAAGTTCAAATCAATCCCAGAACAACAGCAAAGGACCTTGTGAAGATGCTGGAGGAAACGGGTACAAAAGTATCTATATCCACAGTAAAACAAGTCCTATATCGACATAACCTGAAAGGCCGCTCAGCAAGGAAGAAGCCACTGCTCCAAAACCGCCATAAAAAAGCCAGACTACGGTTTGCAACTGCACATGGGGACAAAGATTGTACTTTTTGTAGAAATGTCCTCTGGTCTGATGAAATAAAAATAGAACTGTTTGGCCATAATGACCATCGTTATGTTTGGAGGAACAAGGGGGACGGGGTGGCAGCATCATGTTGTGTGGGTGCTTTGCTGCAGGAGGGACTGGTGCATTTCACAAAATAGATGGCATCATGATATAGGAAATGTATGTGGATATATTGAAGCAGCATCTCAAGAAATCCGTCAGGAAGTTAAAGCTTGGTCGCAAATGGGTCTTCCAAATGGACAATGACCCCAAGCATACTTCCAAAGATGTGGAAAAATGGCTTAAGGACAACAAAGTCAAGGTATTGGAGTGGCCATCACAAAGCCCTGACCTCAATCATATAGAACATTTGTGGGCAGAACTGAAAAGACGTGTGTGAGCAAAGAGGCCTACAAACCTGACTCTGTTGCACCAGCTCTATCAGGAGGAATGGGCCAAAATTCACCCAACTTATTGTAGGAAGCTTGTTGAAGGCTATTCAAAACATTTAACCCTAGTTAAACAATTTAAAGGCAATGCTACCAAATACTAATTGAGTGCATGTAAACTTCTGACCCACTGGGAATGTGATGAAAGAAAGCTGAAATCACTGAAATGTCAGAATAATAGTACATTCTGAAAATAAAGTGGTGATCCTAACTGACCTAAGACAGGGGTTTTAACTAGGATTAAATGTCAGGAATTGTGAAACTGAGTTAATGTATTTGGCTAAGGTGTATGTAAACTTCCGACTTCAACTGTATGTGATGTAGTACGCAATTTTCGGGGACCCTTTTGTTTCATGAGCGTTACTTTCAGAACTACTAACTGAAAAGTATACAAAAGTATGAGAGAATCGCTTTAAAACAATGAGTTTAGAAAAACATGCAGATAAAAAGCTGAATAATTCATTCATTGCAAATTCACTCCGAAAAACAGATGCCTCTGTTCTTTCAAATGTATCTGTCATTCACACATGGCGTAATTATCGCACGTGCAGATTTTGTGGACAAACATGTGACTATTGCTTGCTTGATATGCAATACAATACTTTTTTGACTCCATGTTACCCCTTCCGTGACCAGACAGCTCTTGTAGCGTGCTGTCATAAGGATTCCAGCGACCATTAACTAAAACTATGTCCAGTATTTCCCCTGCTATGAGGAGTGGGGACAGCTTCCATATATAGCTTGCTATGCTACCTCTGTCTATGGAAATATGTCCTCAATTAGTTTAGTTATTCCAGCCTTGATCATGCATAAAGTGATGGGGGTAGCTAAGAATAATAAGAACAGGAGGGAACATACCACTACTGATGTCAAGACATGGACCATCCTCATGTTTGCATATACACCGTTGAAGACAACCTGAAAGACAAAAAAAAAATGTATCATACAATTCAAACCTGAGAGCCCAAAACAAAATAACGCCAAAGGAAACATCTGCACTCATTGTGGACAAAGCCTGTGACAAACCAAGCAACTGAGTATGTACCAGTGTGCTTTTTTTTCTCTCTCATTAGGAAAGAAACCAATAGTAAATAAAATACCGTTCAATTTCACAATCTAGGCGATATTCCAACTTCACCTGCCCAATACAAATAATGGGTTAGAAAAATGTAATAAATTATTAAACTTAACTTACTGCTGCCGAAGTACCTTTGCCACTATGCCGTCCCCTGAATAAAGCCAAAAATAATGGTCAATATCATTGTCATTAGGGCAAGTTTCAAATAGAAATATGGCCTGCTCACTAGGTGTGCAGTGGTTAATTCACTTTACAACAAACACACAATTTCCTTTTGGATTAGGAAATATGTGACTTGAATTACATTCATGCTAGACCCCCCCAGCTCATATGATGAGAGCTTCATTGTATATTATATGCATGGGTCTGGACTCCAATGAAACGCGCACTGTAGTCCTGCCAATAGTTTACTATCAAAAGACTGAAATGCTGCTGAAATCAAGCCCATCGGGTTAACGGTAGTTTTTACAAATGTCATCTTTCAAGGGCACAATTTTACATAAGCAACAGCGACAACACCAAGGTTGAAAGCCCGTCGTCTGTCTCTTTGACCCAAACCCCCTGGCCGCCCCGCCCCCCTCCTTACTCGCACCCCTCCTTACTCGCACCCACTTCTATTACAACGTCAAAATGATTGCAACACTATTGCTGTGATTGTGACTTCACAACAAAAAGGTAGGAAGCTATTGAAGGTAGCTAGGCAATTTTTACCTTCAATTGTCGGTGCCAAAGCCTCCATCTTGCAACAAGATGTAAAAGCAAAACGTTGCGTAGAAAGGTGGTGGTATCCTAACATAGCCTTGCTACATAATTGGTAACGGGATTTGTGATTCTCCATACCCGTTAGAGTACGTGTCAAACTCATTTGGCCACATAGGCCGAGCGTTCGCTGCGTTTTGCTCCACCCTTGTACTTGAGGAATTAAGGTCACTAATTAGTAAGGAACTCCCCTCACCTGATTGTCAAGGTCTTAAAAACAAAACCCACAGACTCTAAGCCCTCCGTGGGACAAGATTGACACCCGTGTTAGAGGTTCGCTAATGAAAAGCCTCGCAATACATTTTTCAACGTTCCCGATTCGGTGACCAGTTGCAGTTGGTTCTACAAAATCCAGTGAAAACTCGGTAAGATATTAAATCCACATTTTGTACAGAGTGAAGTTCCCTCACCATTTTAGCTGCCAGACAACTTGCATTTCCCAACATATTTGCAGGAACTATTTCCAGATGATGCGGCCACATCAAAGACGATACAACAGGGTTCCCCAACTAGCGGGCCACATTTTATTAGGCCCCTCAAGTTTTCTATTGGACATAAGAGTGTAAAAACCAGTAAATCGGCTCGAAGTGATAAGAATTTTGGAAATCTGTTCCAACGTATTACCATGCATAATAGAGACATATGTGTTTGTATACAAATGTAAGCAAGGTTTGAAATGATTGTTTTAGTCAAATATCTGTTTGGGATTTTTGCGTTCAATTTGCAGTCTACAAATTATTTGTAATCATGTTCCGGACCCCTGAAGCGTTGCGCCAAAGATGGTGGATAAATGAAGACAGTTCACTAAGGCCATTAACCATTGAAAAAAATGTATCAGTTGCTGTCTGCTTAACGGGGTGGCTATTCCATAGATGGGCTAGCTAACAACGTCAAATTATGCGCACGCTTCAATGGGGCATTAGTCCATGAGTTGATGTTATTCTGGATGGCCAGATAACTATCAACATTGACAAACTGCCACGTAGAAAATTGTGAGTGATTTCAGCTAGATTCATCTTGTTCTTGATACCAGGTCTTGTTTTGGGGTGTTTGACTGATTTCATGTCAATGCTAATATGGCTAAAATCGCTAGCTAACTAACAATGTATGAAAGATGTTCTCATTGTGCAAATGTATTTATGTTTTCAATAAACATTGGAGAAATATAGTTTACATGTTGGAAACCATCGAAGCCAGCCCAGTCTGTTTTGCCCCATAGTTGAGCACACTTCGGTTTTGTTAAACAACCAACCCTTCAGTAGACACCAACGTGATAGCAGCTAGATCTGGTCTACTTATAAACTGAAACACATTTATACGTATTTAGACACTTTACTTAGTACTTTGTTGCAGCACCTTCGGCAGCAGTTACAACCTTGAGTCTTCTTGGGTATGACACTACAAGCATGGCACACCTGTATTTGGAGTTTCTCCTATTCCTCTCTGCAGTTCCTCAAGCTCTGTCAGGCTGGATGGGGAGCATTGCAGCAGAGATATTTTCAGGTCTCACCAGCGATGTTCGATCAGGTTTAAGTCCAGGCTCTGGCTGGGCCAATCAAGGGCATTCAGAGACTTGTCCCGAAGCCACTCCTGCTTTGTTTTGACTGAGTGCTTAGGGTCATTGCCCTGTTCGAAGGTGAACCTTTACCCAAGTCTGAGGTTCTGAGCACTCTGGAGCAGGTTTTCATCAAGGATCTCTCTGTACTTTACTCCATTCATATCCCTTGATCCTGACTAGTCTCCCTGTCCCTGCCACTGAAAAACATCCCCCAGCATGATGTTGCCACCACCATGGTTCACCGTAGGAATGGTGCCAGGTTTCCTCCAGACGTGACGCTTGGTTTAATCAGACCAGAGAATCTTGTTTCTCATGGTCTGAGTCTTTAGGTGACTTTTGGCAAACTCCAAGCAGGCTGTCATGTGCCTTTTACTGAGGAGTGGATTCTGTCTGGCCACTCTACCATAAAGGCCTGATTTGGTGGAGTGCTGCAGAGATGGTTGTCTTTCTGGAAGATTCTCCCATCTCCACAGAGGAACTCTAGAGCTCTGTCGGTGACCATCGGGTTCTTGGTCACCTCCCTGACCAAAGCCCTTCTCCCCCGATTGCTCAGTTTGGCTGGGTGGCCAGCTCTCGAGTCTTGGTGGTTCCAAACTGCTTCCATTTAAGAATGATGGAGGCCACTGTGTTCTTGGGGGCATTCAATGCTGCAGGAATGTTTTGGTACCCATCCCCAGATCTGTGCCTTGACCCAATCCTGTCTCGGAGCTCTACGGACAATTCTTTGGCCTCATGGGTTGGGTCTTTCACTCTGTCAACTGTGGGACCTTATATAGACAATTGGATTTACCACAGGTGGACTCCAATCAAGCTGTAGAAACATCTCAAGGATGATCAATGGAACCAGGATGCACCTGAGCTAAATTTCAAATTTAATAGCAAAGGGTCTGAACCTTATTTAAATATCTGTATAAATGTTTTTACAAATTTGCCAATTTCTAAACCTGTTTTCGCTTTGTCATTATGGGGTATTGTGTGTAGATTCCTGAGGATTTTATTTTATCCATTTTAGAAAAAGGCTGTAATGTAACAAAATGTTGAAAAAGTCAATGGGTCTGAATACTTTACATGCACGGTAGATGACAGCACGTCACACAGTGCAAACAAAACATATCTACCCACATGCAAGAAGCATTTCTCACTCTGTACAAAACATGGATTTCATACCATTGTGTTTTTGTTGAACCAAGGACATTTCGAAGATACTTTTTTTACCAAATCGAGAACAAAGGCGGCATCACCAAGCATAGGTTAGTTTAAAAATCAATGGCAGTGTATGTATAGGGCTTTCTTGTAACACCCAGTATGAAAACATATACTGAACAAAAATATAAACCCAATATGCAAAAAATTTACTGATTTGGTTCAAATAATGTAATCAGTCAATTAAAATAAATTAGGCTCTAATCTATTGATTTCACATGATTGGGCAAGGGCCCAACCACATGGAAGCCAGGCCCAGCCAATCGGATTGAGTTTTTCCCCAAAAAATGGCTTTATTACAGACAGAAATAGTCTTGTTTCATCAGCTGTCCTCGTGGCTGGTCTCAAACCATCCCACAAGCGAAGAAGCCGGATTTGAGGTCCTAGGCTGGCGTGGTTACACGTGGTCTTTAGTTGAGGCAGGTTGGACGTACTGCCAAATTCTCTAAAACAATGTTGGAGGCAGCTTATGGTAGAGAAATTAACATTCAATTCTCTAACAGCTCTGGTGGACAAACTTGAGACATCTTTGGCATTGTGTTGTGACAAAACTGTACATTTTAGTGGCATTTTATTGTCCCCAGCATATAATGTCAGGTGGATGGATTATCTTGGCAAAGGAGATATGTTACTAATAGGGATGTAAACTAATTTGTGCACAAAATTTTAGAAGATTTTGTATAGACGGAACATTTCTGGGACCCTTTATTTCAGCTCATGACACATGGGACCAACACTACATGTTGCATTTTATAGTTTTGTTCAGTATAATATCACATTACTGATTCTGTTGCAAAACGTTTTGCAACAAACCATTTACTCAAAACAAACTAAAACAACAGTTTCTATTGGACAAAATCAGGTAGGTCCCGCCCAGTTTCGTTTACCATTTCAGAACCAGAAGTAAAAAGGAGGAAACGGTTAACGTAATGAATACACCCCTGGCTTACAAATTGGTAGCTAGAATTAGTCGACTTATCCAATAATACCATTTGATGCTGATACAATGGCATGAATTAATGGTAGTTGGCTAACGTAGCCTAAATCTAGTGAAGAAGCTAGTTATGTAGTATATACGTTTGATTAGTTGCTGTATATGCATCCTCTTGTCACAGGGTTATCCTGTGAAGCAATTGACAATGGACACAAACCAGCAACCACTGCTAGTTTACTAATGTTCTCAATACTCGTTAGCTACTAACAAACAGATGGAGCTACCAAAATAACTAAGTACCGCAATACTGCTGGATTGTGTCAGCATGATTCGTAGGCCTAACTTGCTAGCTGGCTGGCTAAAAACTTGACCACCAACAAGCTGTCAGGCCCCACTGAAATGTGCATTCACATAACACACGTTTGACGTTTATCGCGGAAATGTCAGCTCTTGTAACTAAGAGCATAATAAGCTTATGTTAATTCTCAAACGGTGGCATTATATTTGCTAACTAAAATGTCGACTGAATAAATCACCGACCTGCCCAAATTCTGTCGTCCGGCCCCAGCGGCAGCACCACCGCCGGGTTTGCGATTACCACCGGCCTGCTTCATTGACATTATCCCATAAACGACAACGTTTGCGGTGTACTCCTAATATCTCAAAAACACTATACACTGCAACCAAATGATGAAAATATAATATTAGGGTGAGTTAACGAGCTAGATAGCTTTTTTTTAATGACCGCTAACGTCAACTTGCTAGTTGAACTACTCGCGCATGTGATTCAAAACCTTAGAACCTTGCTAGCTATTAGCTTACTTAGCAAATAGCAGGCTAGCTAACGTATGTGTAATGCCTATTACAACAGAACAGTTAGCTATCCTCTTTAAAAATAAATACAATATGCGCCGGTTACACTTAAGTAATACATTAGTGACTTGAACCTGCGGTCAATTTATTTTTCGATATGCTCAAACGGGATTTTCAGCTAACGGCGAAAGGAGCAGGTATAACGTACGCCGGCTTCTTCTTTGAGGTTTATTGGCAGACTCCGCTCAGTGTATTGCCGCCACCTACTGTACGGGGTTGTAAAATATCCCCAAAAACAAAAGATTCATACACCTACTTTCCTGGCACAATCTGTTAAACCAAACACGACGTACGCAAGCTGCTTGCGCATGTCATGATTAACTGATCATGCCCTCGAAGCCGGTGTTTGTTTGATATATTGTTACGGGGCAAACAACAAACACTGGCTTCGAGGGCATTATCACTTTTATACAACGGGTTACCAACATATTCAAATGATCGACATATTTTCATTAAACGTTATATTGCTCAATTTATTCGGATTATTTCATCCTTCCACAAGATATAGTCCCGACACAAATCTAGGGACGTAAACCGTCATTGTAAATAAGAATTTGTTCTTAACTGACTTGCCTAGTTAATTAAAAATAAAGGTTTGATAAATAGACGCGACCCAGTCGTTCGTTCTTTTTGTTCTGTATCTATAGACGCCACCCAGTCAAACGTTTTCAACGTTCCGTTGCCATACTGACTGGCAACGTTCTTATCCCTTGCTTGTTAACTAGCCAACTACGGCTAATTTACAGTCATGTCAAAAAGTGCAGCCAGAATAACTGAAAAGTAGGCGCATTTGTTTAAGCTGTTTTCTAGTTAAGATTTATTTGGATACAGCCATAACAATGAGTTTATGATGTGCGACTTTGTCTGGCAGAAAAAAATGTGCTTTCTTTTCAGGACACTGTTCAGACAAAAGAATGACAATCCATGACGTTCATTTCAGCTGATGTTAATAAGTGACGTAGCTATAGCTACTTATTGTGTCACATGTATCTCTGTACATTCCCCTGGATTGTGCATTGGTTGAAATATCTGCTACTACTTCTGCTGCCTTGCTTCAGCCTTGTGTTCGCCCAGGACTCCGGACAAGCTAGAACCGCCACATACACATGAAACAAGTAGCCTTTAGAAAAGGCCCATGGAGTTGGTGGAATAATCCTTTAATTCATGGCCATTTACTCAGCTGGGCCAGGGTGGCAATGACCGACAGATCTCATCCCCACGCCATCGCCTGATCTCGCTGCTTTCTCTTCCTTAACTCCGTTTGCTCCAGCAGTTCTGTGCGTCCATGAATCCACGTAAATCCACCGACTCTGTTACCTTTCATCTGAACTATCTGTTGCGATCGGGAGAGTGGGCCATCAGTTATTGTTTATAGTTATTACCGCGGAGCGCGGCTTGGCGCGCACGCTTCAAACATATTGTGAATGGTCAATGATCACGGCCCTACGGATCCTCATAGGCCAATTATGCAATCGATATGGTTAATATGAAATTAATGACATGTACACATGAAGACAATTGAAAGGGTGAAGTGAGAAACGTCATTGTTTGCTAACTGATCGACTTTGATATCAAACTAATGGGGTTTATAGATTGAATAACCATTCACTGTCTGTTCTTTCATGATATATGATAAATAGTTACGAGCCTAAATGACTCACGGATCATTACTATTGACTTCTTAATGAACTGGATTGTTGAATACCCTAATTATGTTAATCATGAATGATTATGATATGATCTTTGTGATTATAAATTTGATCGGATACATGTTATTTTGTTTCCTTTGTTATGCAGCACAGACTAAGTAAATATACCACTTTATGGTTAAAGGAATTCCTGCCTCAGGCTCATCCATTCTTGACACGTGACCACCTGTTCACCTTCACGGTCAGTCATCCTATCTTTCCAGCTACCCATACAGATTCCACTAATCTTTCATAGCCAACCCGAAAACTGCTTTCTGCTACTAAGATCAGTGAAATGTAGGCTAAACTGACAACGGAGTGAAGAGCAGAAATCTCAACTAGCAAGCAAGTCGCAGCAATGAAGAACGGGGGGGATTCTCAACACCGGTACCGAGTCAATGTGCGGGGGTACAGCCGGTACCGAGTCAATGTGCAGGGGTACAGCCATTGGCCAGTTTCTGGATTGTGTGGTCCTGATGCTGTGATTTGTGTATGTAGTTTCCGCTATGGAACGCCGTTTGGGTCTTAAAGCACGTGGTCAAAACGCAAAATGTTTAATGCTACGTGTGTAAAGTAAACAGGTGCAGGCGCTAGATTAACACGTGCACGCGTTAAATTAACGTCTTCACGCGCTAAATTAACGCCTATATGAGTCAAATAAGCGGTGCAAATGTGCTAAATAAACGGCTGCAAGCGTCCTGCATAAGTCAAATTAATGCCTACAGCTGCTAAAAATACACCTACACATGCTAATTTAACACGTTCTTTAATATGCTAATTTTACCAGCCAATTTCCCTAGCTCCTCCTTTCATTAAATCGGTGTACAGTCAGTTTGATGCAACAACACCACAATTGAAGATGGCGAGAAGGAACTTGCATATCCGCTGCAAACAGGCCCTAAATGGATGCACTCACCTTCTGCTCTCCAATAATCCTGGACTTGATGCCCTTCAGTCCACGTTAACAAGGTTGATTATTTTTAAATACTATTATTACTTAATCATAAAGTTGATCTGCTAGCTAACATGGACGGATCTGTGTATGGCTATGTTGGAGGCTCCGACACAGAGCAGTGGAAGTAATTTAGGCCTATGTGTTGCTAATATTGTAAGTCTGTTTAGGCCAAGGGAGTATTTTTATATTTAGCTAGTATACTCATTCTATTCATTCTTGGTCAACATTTCTATTTATGTCTTGGCTTTAAAATCCAATATTATAAAAATATTACTTGGCCACAATCTGTGATAGTTACTATAATTTAAACGTGTTTTTGGAACGACGGGGGTGGGCTGTGTCACAATACATTAAGTAGCCTAAACACAGTGTATTATTGTCACAGCCAATTCCAGTTACGGGGCTCCTCGGACTTGGAGAGGAGCTAGAGGTGTGCCTTGTTATGCCATCACTCAAGAGCAACTGAGGTTTCTGATATCCTGTGCTTTCAGTGTGTCTCAGATGGCAGATATTCTACATGTGTCCCGATCGACAGTCAACTGTCGTCTAAGGTCAGTTGTGCTTGGGAGTAATGCTATAAACTACAGACTTTAGCTGCATGGTTTCCAGTTTCTTACCAATCAAACAATTTTAGAATGACTATAATCAAGACAGGACTTTAAAATGATTATGATGATATGCATTACCTCATCTCTGTCCATTGTTACTTTTTTTTTCTCCAGACACTTTAATCTGTCACCGTTATATTCTGACATGTCAGACTTGGCTCTGGATGAAAAGCTGAAGGACTTGGAGGCTGGGAACGACAAACGTGGACCGGAGGCTGTTATATCACAATTAAGGGCTCTGGGTGCAGACACAGAGTGAAGGACAGCATGCTTTGTGTTAACCTGAGGGCGGCTGCCCTCCGAGCCATGTCGCAGAGGCTGCATAGGTCATGCCGTGTTGCTGGACCAAACTCGTTATGGCACCTTGATGGACACCACAAACTGATAAGGTATCTTTGTTATAGACACTTATCTATATCACTGAGAAGTTGTACATTGTAACATCTCAAATTGTTCATCATCAACTTGTTCATCATCAACTTGTTCATCATCAACAACTAACAGTTCAGTAAGCAATGGCCCTTGATACCATATGTTACTCATGTGGATAATTGTTTTGTGTTTCTGCTACTTCAGTGATTGATAGAATATCTGCATCATGAAATTAACAACATGCTTATATTGAGGACATACGGAGGCAAAAACAGTTGGAGCAAAGTATTTGTGCCTAATTGTGAACAGGAGAGTGTCCTCTTGACTCATCAAGATAAACGTGGTTATTTTTCCAATTAAGTAGATATTGTAATCACACATCTTCCGCTGCAGGAAACAGTCTCGAACAAACCCTTGTTGTGGCCTTTAGAGGGCTAACAGAAGTACTTATAGTTGTGATCCGCGGTAGATTGTTCATTAACATTGTTCCACATTTTGGATGTTAATGTAATATTTGGTCTGCTGCTTTGTTATATTCTGCAGGAACCTGATGCAGCATTTAAGTGGTAAAGGAGGATGGTGATGTTTGTATATTTAATGTATCTTCAGCTTTTGTATCAACCAGTGCTTTATTTTCTGATTTAGGTGGAGGATCGTCATACATGGTGGCATTGATGGGTACAGCCATCTCGTTGTTTCTCCGTGCTTCCAGCAACAATAGCAGCAGTACTGTAATGGATTGCTTCATGAATGCTGTCTCCAGATATGGTGTTCCCTCCAGATGTTGATGTTTGTGATGAGAATGAGTAAGTCATCCCTGTAAATAATTAAATGTCTTATTACAGATGAATTGTGGGAAGTATCTGAGATTTGTTATTCTGAATGTCTCTTTTAGTGTTGACCTCCAAACACTGCAGAAGTTAATGAGATGCCAACCAAATTAACGTGATGAGGGACAGCGTTTATGATTGTGCGAGGCTTTAAGAGCCCGCTTCAATCCTGAGGCAAAAATAGACATGGTTTTTAGGGATGCTGACGGAAAAGGAGCAGCTGATGAGAGTGGTCCCTCAAGAATTTCTCTGGCTGCTAATGAGTGCCATCCATTCCTCTGCAATATTTGAGGGACCTGATTGGCAAAAAATGCCTTTCTTGCAACTCTCAAGATGAGTTACACTTTTACACCAACAAAAACACATTTGTTAATGCAATAATATGACTTGAGTAATATTTGATTTTTGTATAATGTGTCCTTTATTTACAGTTTGTCTTCTGTGTGACAGTACTCTATGATGGCATATAAAAGCAGGTGGGTCGCATGATTGCTGTCTGGTACATGCGGGTGTAGAGCCACATTGAGGCAATACAGGCAAGTGTGTGGCCTACAACCTCCTGTGCCAGAACTGAAAGAAATTGTGGAATATGACTTCAGAGAGAAGTTGAAGGTAAGTGACTTTATACTGTGATGGATGTTACGTTACTGTTAATTTGCACTAAGTTTGGGAAAAAATTGGGTTGTATTTCATGAATACTTTTCCACGTGGATTTGGTTTCCTTTTGTTGGCAGTCGATCATTTTTAAGGGTAGTGATAATCAGTTTATTGTTTTGCTAATTTGTCCCAAAACACAGTTCCATAAACAATGTACGATCCAGTTAGCACAAACTGTTGACGAGGCACAGGAAGTGGTCATGCTGGGTCCAGTGCGATACATTCGTACATAGGAGAGGGATGCCCTAGTGGAGTCAGCCACAAACTTCTACTTAGAAAGCAGGATATGGGATGCTCTTGAGTAGTGAGTTTCCATATGTCTAAGGAATCTCAAGTTTAGTTAAATTCTTCATGGTAAATTCATTGACTTTTTTACTTTATAGATTCAGAGTGTCTAGGTCTCCTGCCTTGCATGAATAGACACTCAAGCCTCTTCAGAGAGGTTTTCATCTACGCTGAGAAACCTCTTTTGGCCAAAGACATAGCTTCTCTCTTTTAAAGCAGAGCGCTCCCCACCTGGTACCAATCAAAGAGCAATAGAGAGAAGAGTCATATGTTTCTGGAGGGACTGGCTTCTGGAGGTGGAAGGTTAGATGCAAAACCATGATCATTGAAGTAACACGGCCCACATCAGATAAACATCACCTAATCACTCTCGCAACTGTGGGACAGCATTTTATAGCCTTATTCTTCCATGGGCCCCCTAAGAATGTAATAGATAAATTAAGTCCCAAACTACTTTCACTTAAGAGTATTGTGTTCTCCAACAAGTCTTACTTATGGACTTTAATGCCCCCCTTTCCCTTTTTTCAGGGGGAACACATACCCTTTAACCATGACGGTTTTCATTTGCACTTAGGGGGCTTCAGCATTCCTAGGCTGGGATTGCCAGTGGAGCCACAGCTATAGTTCTCGCTACTACCGCACGGCAAGCGGTACCGGAGCACCAAGTCTAGGTCCAAGAGGCTTCTGAACAGATTCTTACTCCAAGCCGTAAGACTACTGAACATCTAATCAAATGGCTACCCAGACTATTTGCTGATACTATCTATGCATAATCACTTTCATATCTCTACCTACATGTATATATTAACTTGACTAACAAGTGCCTGCACATTCTCTGTACCGGTATCCCCTGTATAGAGCCTTGCTATTGTTATTTTACTGATGCTCTTTAATAATATATATTTTTTTAACTGCATTGTTGGTTAAGGGCTTGTAAAAGTAAGCATTTCCCTGTTGTATTTGGCACGTGACAAATACAATTTGATTTGAATAATTAATTTAAGGGGAATTATCCAAAACGTTTATTGCATGACTACCTAGTAAGTTCGGAATACTGCAGCCACTGCCTGTTCACCCCGCTATCATACAAAATAATTCATATCAGCAAAAAAAGTTGTGTAGTGAAAGCTTTCAAAAACATTCCAGAATCAAGAATGACTCAATTGGACACAGTAATACATAATGCAACTTTAATAAATGTATGATTTGTGGGTAAACTGAGCATTATGCAAAGTAGTTAAGTCATGTATGTCAAGGGACTGTTACCATAAATCTTACTGTAAATATGGATGTTTAATTTACACGTGTAATGGCAATAAAAGACACTGTAGTTGGTTCATAGGTCGTGGTGCAACAAGTTTGAGGGTAGTGGAGAAGCATGGGATTTGAGTGAAGTAACTGAGGACTGAAAAGGGTATCGGGGTGCCCAGGAACTTGAAGCTGCTGATCATCTCCATGCCAATGTACAGTAGAAGGGTGAAGTATCACCATCTACTTTGTTTTGTTTACGCTGAGACTGTTGTCCTATTCCATTATGTCAGGTTCCACAGCTCCTTCATGTACTCATGTGTACCATGGTAGTGTCGGGTCCATTCTGGGGATACACATTCTTATGATAATGTAAAAAATCTAATTTGTTATTACAGGATTTACACCCAGAGCCCTGAGTCTGCTAACCAGTTTGTGGGCCAGGATGGCGTTGAAAGCAGAGCTATAAAATGCACTCTGACTTATGTAAAAATGTATAATTGACATTTGGTGGGACAATGGGCATACTGGAGTTGTACATTGTGCTACACTATCTATTGTTCCAGCTTTTTTTAAACGATATCGACTGGGCTGCAGTGGAGCTGGTTAAAAAGCTTCGATGTCATGGGGACCTAATGTCGTTGACTGGTACAGACACTGCAGTCAAATGCCAACCAGCCGGCTCTCCCGTCTTATGGTGGCTGAAGACGTTTTGCCCGACGTCAAACATTAACAAGAGTGTCAGATTGAAATGTCTGTAAAAAAATGTAAACAGAACCATAAGAGCAGATTACTTTGTCATCCTTACTGGCACAGTTTAAAAATGTCTAATTGTAGTCACTTTCAATTGATTCATTGACTCCAAAAACCATAGATTGTTTGTAATTCATAACATTAACACAACTGACAAACGTTGCGTGACTAAATTAGGATACATGTTTTAATAACATTATGTGATTGGGCTTAATGTTGCATACCTTATGTTGTGCATGCATGCCAACCAGGTGAGAATCACCAGAATTAATTGATACTTGATGAATCAGGTCTTCTCTGCTGCTTTATCAGCCTCCCCCTTGCCCGCTCCACTTCGTGGTTCCCTTCTGCAAGACACAATTGTGTGAAAATAAAGCGGAAGGAAAGGGAACCCTATTCCTTTTGAACCAGTACTGGGTATATGCCTGAAGTTATTTTACCCTAATAAGCTTTGATGGAATATAAATATTCAAAAAGTGAACGTGCACATTAAAGTCTACTGTTTGAAAGCTGACATGTAACGTTAGACGTTAAAGGTTTTACAAGGTTGTCACTAGCCAAATTTGCTTTGTGAGCTTTTCTGTGTCTTCATGCTAGCGCGGCTAACGCTAGCATTTAAATGAAAGCCAGTCAGGCTGAAGAAGTTGCCTACCTTAAGTTGTTGTTTTGCTTAAATACAAGGCTTTGGGCTAAAAACGTCCTGCTTCAGTACTAGCCGATAAGTCACATTTAGGTAGCTTGTCTTCCGTCAATGATAAAGCAAAATAAAGTCAATAGTCCAAAAATCGAGAACTACCAAGATTTTGAGCATCTCCATTTTGAGCATCTGTCTAATCTATGTATGCCTGGCCCTGCATTCAAGCAAGAATCTTGCTAGTATGTAATTTACCTTGATAGTATTAACACAGTCCAATGTGTTTCCGTGGCGGTTATAGTTTACATGTTTTTTTCAGCAGGGCTTTTAATAAAACACAAGACGGTACAGTTCACTGCGGCTAGCAGTATGACCGGGCAACGTTTGAGGCTAACTATATGATATAATATGGCCGGGGTTCGAGGCTACCGACGTTAGCTAAATTACCTAGCAAGTGTCTGATTTAGCTTATGCTAAGCACTGCTGATCCTGGTGCTAGATTAATGTTAGCTGCATTTTATAGCCAGTGATGACAAACAGATCCTTCCACTGTAAAATAGCTGATCGACTTTACGATTCAGTTAAACTAATTTCAAAGACAAAACCGTTACCTTGTAAAGTTTCAAACTCTGCTTGCAGTGGAAAAGGAAGTTCCTTCAAACTGTGAAATCTGGTTGAAAGGAAGAGCTAGGGAAATTGGCTAGTAAAATTAGCATATTAAAGAACGCGTTAAATTAACGTGTGTCGGTATATATTTAGCAGCTGTAGGCGTTAACCTGACGTGTGCAGGACCGCTTGAAGCCGTTTATTTAGCACATGGTGTACCACCTGTAAGCAAATTTGCACGCGCTTATTTTACACGTGTAGCCGTTAATTTAGCCCCTGCACCTGTTTACTTTAAACGCGTACCATTAAAAATATTGTGTTTTGACCACGCGCTTTAAGACCCAAACGGCGTTCCATATTCCGCTGCCCTGCAGATCTTGGGTAGAAGTGCTGCCAGATAATTCACGCCCATCGGCTCTGATTGTACAAGATCGAGTCCCGATACACTCTCCTCTCCTTGGGTGGAGATTCAATGCAAGGGCGTTCTCCGGACATTTCGATAGATATTTCTCTAGTGATGTCACCGGGCATAGTGGGTTCCCTGGCTGCTCGAACATGAATCCCCTCTTTGACTGTGTGCCCCTCTCCCTTGGGTCCAGAGGATTCTTTGTGGCCTTGTTATATTCGAGTGTGGCGTATCTGAGAGGGAGAGAATGTGTTATAATATTGTTTTCCAGAAGCCTTATTACGAGTGCGACTTAGAAATAACAAACAGGCTATGAACAACATACATTAGACCGTTCTCGTCTGTTTTTACGAAGGATGAGTTGGGCTAAAGTTGCCTGTTCTCCTCTTCGACCCAGATGTAACTGGAGGTCGAACCACACTTTCTGAACCAGACCCTTTGGTGTACCGGGATTCAGAGCCTGTGAGTTTTGGAGCTGGACCATGTCCTTATCGGTGATGGGAGGGTGGCTGTTTGTGATATATTTTCCTTGCCTTCTTAGCTGTTTGATATTCACCAGAAATACATGATTCGAGGTGGTAATTTTAGTATCCTTTACAAGGCACCAGCTGCGACCGTTGGGTGGGTCATTTAGAAACCGGTTGAGCCCACTAAGGAGTGCCAGGTAGCTACTTATACTGTACTGCTCCCCCCTTCCCATTTCGTACATTTCCATAAAACTGTTGTAGATGGATGTTAAACTCTTCCTTAGTGACAGTTTTGAAGTCAACAACTTTTCATTCCTGCTAGCCAGCACTCGAAGCAACGCACAGCCCAGTTTGTATTCTTAAAGGTGTTTTTTTTCGTTGCGGCGTTTCTCTAGGTCATTCAATGCACTATCCTCCAAATATGCATGCCTGGGTATTATTGCCATCTCTTTTCCCCATTCATCCATAGTCATGCCGCCGAAAATATCAAAATAAATGTTCCACTCATCCATTTTAGTTTTCGCAACAAAGTATCGATTTAGCCAGTGAACTGATAACAGTTTTGTATGTTGCTTTGACAACCAGTTCAATTTGCTGTCAGTGTCGTTCGGACACGTTCACTTTATATGGGACCGTGGAGATCGCAATTCAATATTGAAAAGGTTTGAGACAGACAGCAATGTTTATACAAATCTCTGCTGTTGAAAACCAAATGCTAGTCTAAAAGAAATGGGAGATGTCTAGATGCTTTTTATAGTGGAGATCAAGTTTCTACATTTCCTGGCAGGGTTGATGAGACCGTGGATTGCGCAGTGAGATTGAACAGAGTAAATGGGCATTTCAATATCATAGGTTTAGCCGGTGGTAACTTGTGGAATAGACAACGGCTGGAATGCAGTTTTAACTATCACCATTAAGGATTAAACCCACCCGTTGTATAATTCCGCATGTCCAACAAAGACGCACATATGTCATGCTTCACTGTAGATGGTCAAATCAGTTTACCCAGGGTCGCTTTAAGCCATCCTGTATCGTTGTACATTCAAAATATTAACAGACTTTGACATCCATGAAGACCATGGCCTTATAATAGGCCATTACATTTTTCCTAATCTATTTTGTCATCGGCACAAGGACAAGGTGTTTGTTGTGGATGTATTGTTGATACATTCCAGTTTCGCTGTGTGTTTCCTAACGACTTCCGAGACACTGATGGCATAAGTTTTGTCCAATTGTTGTCTCTGCATCATGGTTTTCCGGATGTTTTGTATGTTCCCTGGAGTCACAAAGTACTCCAGTCACTTTTCCCTTATGGCCCAATTCTGTGCAAGTACCAGAATCCTTGACGGTGTTAACCCAATACACAGCCAACTGTGTATATCCTCCCTCAATGTTGGGTGGATCTGAGTTGGGCTCTGGGATGGCGCAACTGTTGAGCATCTGAGTGTATGGTTGTTTGTGGGGGAAAGGGGTTGTGTGTGTCAACTGTTGCGAGTGAGTAAAAGATGTTAGGGACAATATAGGATGAATCACAGTAATTGTTTGCTAAAATAATAATTGATTGCCAAAATGTAATTTTTGTAATGGCAATACTGGTAAGAGATAACAATCCTTTGCATAAACTGCCTACATTACTACAAATAGTAATAGGTAATTATGAAAATGAAGATGAACAGGAATTTTTTAATATATATATATATTTTAATAGCTATATGTAATACAAATCGAGTTGAGGGTGATGGAAATGCTTTTGCCGGTAGCAATGCAAATATCATGGTGGAGCTATATAGACACTCAATCATCATGTTACTTTTAATGGTATGTTTAAATCAAATCAAATTTTATTGGTCACATACACATGGTTCGCTGATGTTAATGCGAGTGTAGTGAAATGCTTGTGCTTCTATTTCAGACCGTGTCGTAATATCTAATAATTTCACAACAACTACCTTATACACAAATGTAAAGGAATGAATAAGAATATGTACATAAATATATAGATGAGCGATGGCCATGCGGCATAGGCAAAATGCAGTAGATGGTATAGAGTACAGTATATACATATGAGATGAGTAATGTAGGGTATGTAAACATTATATAAAGTGGTATTGTTTAAAGTGACTAGTGATACATTTATTACATCTAATTTTTCATTATTAAATTGGCTAGAGATTTGAGTCAGTATGTTGGCAGCAGCCACTCAATGTTAGTGATGGCTGTTTAACAGTCTAATGGCCTTGAGATAGAAGCTGTTTTTCAGTCTCTCGGTCCCAGCTTTGATGCACCTGTACTGACCTCGCCTTCTGGATGATAGCGGGGTGAACAGACAGTTGCTCGAGTGGTTGTTGGCCTTCCTGTGACATCGGGTGGTGCAAACATACACAGTGGGGCAAAAAAGTATTTAGTCAGCCACCAATTGTAGTTGTGTGCAAGTTCTCCCACTTAAAAAGATGAGGCCTGTAATTTTCATCATAGGTACACTTCAACTATGACAGACAAAATGAGAAAAAAAAATCCAGAAAATCACATTGTAGGATTTTTAATGGATTTATTTGCAGATTATGGTGGAAAGTATTTGGTCAATAACAAAAGTTTATTTATCTCAATACTTTGTTATATACCCTTTGTTGGCAATGACAGAGGTCAAACGTTTTCTGTAAGTCTTCACAAGGTTTTCACACACTGTTGCTGGTATTTTGGCCCATTCCTCCATGCAGATCTCCTCTAGAGCAGTGATGTTTTGGGGCTGTTGCTGGGCAACACGGACTTTCAACTCCCTCCAAAGATTTTCTATGGGGTTGAGATCTGGAGACTGGCTAGGCCACTCCAGGACCTTGAAATGCTTCTTACGAAGCCACTCCTTCGTTGCCCGGCGGTGTGTTTGGGGTCATTGTCATGCTGAAAGACCCAGCCACGTTTCATTGTCAATGCCCTTGCTGATGGTAGGCTTTGTTACTTTGGTCCCAGCTCTCTGCAGGTCATTCACTAGGTCCCCCCGTGTGGTTCTGGGATTTTTGCTCACCGTTCTTGTGATCATTTTGACCCCACGGGGTTAGATCTTGCGTGGAGCCCCAGATCGAGGGAGATTATCAGTGGTCTTGTATGTCTTCCATTTCCTAATAATTTCTCCCACAGTTGATTTCTTCAAACCAAGCTGCTTACCTATTGCAGATTCAGTCTTCCCAGCCTGGTGCAGGTCTACAATTTTGTTTCTGGTGTCCTTTGACAGCTCTTTGGTCTTGGCCATAGTGGAGTTTGGAGTGTGACTGAGGTTGTGGACAGGTGTATTTTATACTGATAACAAGTTCAAACAGGTGCCATTAATACAGGTAACGAGTGGAGGACAGAGGAGCCTCTTAAAGAAGAAGTTACAGGTCTGTGAGAGCCAGAAATCTTGCTTGTTTGTAGGTGACCAAATACTTATTTTCCACCATAATTTGCAAATTCATTAAAAATCCTACAATGTGATTTTCTGGATTTTTTTTTTTTTCTCATTTTGTCTGTCATAGTTGAAGTGTGATAAATTACTGGCCTCATCTTTTTAAGTGGGAGAACTTGCACAATTGGTGGCTGACTAAATACTTTTTTGCCCCACTGTATTATAAATAGAATTTAAACTTGTCTCAATATGGTAATTGGTGAAATAAGTATAGCCAGTTGTAATTGTAATGGCTTAGCAGATAATAAGAAAAGATGATCAATATTTACCTGGCTAAAAGAGAACAAATATAATATATTGTTTACAGGAAACTCATTCAACAATTTTAGATAAAGTTTTGTGGAAAAGGGACTGGGGGGTGAAATATACTTCTCCCATGGGAAAAGAAATTCAAAAAGGGGTGATATTAATTAACATTAGTTTTGATCCAAATGTGCAAATTGTCCAAACAGATCCTCAAGGTAGATGGATGATTTTAAATATGTTATTGGACCATAAACAGATATGGCTTATTAACCTATACGGTCCAAATGATGATGATCCAAGCTTCTTTGAAAATATACATAATAATGTATCAACCCTACAAGCAACATAAGACTCTATTATTGTGGTGGGAGATTATAATGCGGTTTTAAATACCTCTATGGACCATAAAGTAAATCACACTACAAACTATTACACTCAGGCACTTAAGGAAATCATGGATATATTGGAATTTGTTGCGATATGGAGGCTCAAATACCCTGACCTAGTGAGATATACATGGTGGTGTCACGTTCCTGACCGGTTTTCTGTTATTTTGTATGTGTTTGACAGTCAGGGCGTGAGTTTGGGTGGGTAGTCTATGTTGTGTGTTTCTATGTTTGTTAAGGGTGACCTGATATGGCTCTCAATTAGAGGCAGGTGGTTTTCATTTCCTCTGAGAGCCATATTAAGGTAGGTGTTTTCACACTGTTTGTTTGTGGGTGGTTGTCTCCTGTGTCTATGTACGTTGCGCCACACGGGACTGTTTTCGGTTTGTTTGTTTGTTCGTTTGTTCGGTTTTTGTAGTCTGTTCCTGTTTCATGCGTTCTTCGTTATATGTAAGTTCTTATGTTCAGGTGCGTCTACGTCGTTTGTTGTTTTGTAGTTTGTTAAAGTGTTTTTGTGTTTTTTCGTCTTGTTTAAAACTTCTTATGGCTGCAGGGGAAAGTGTTGAGTAGCCAGTGAAATCGTGCCCATTTCAAAGGCCTCCTACTCAATTCTTGCTTGTACAATATGGATATTATTATTAATATTGGATAGAAAACACTCTCTAGTTTCTAAAAACGTTTGAATTATTTCTCTGAGTGAAACAGAAATCCTTCTGCAGCACTTTTCCTGACCAGGAAGTGAAATGTCAGAAATCTATGCTCTGTTCAACCTCATGCCTATACATGGGCGTGTAACGTAGGAGTCTACAAACACTTCCTACGCCTTCCCCTGGTTGTCAAGATGCAGTGAGAGAAGAAATTTCGTGTCTACCTTGGTCTGAGGTGGAATAAAAGATCTTTGTTTGACGTGACCGTCCATATCCTGTTTCTGGAGCGCGCGAAAGAGGACACTGATATGGCTTATGTTTAGCTGTGGTTATGAAAGACGAACATCTCCGTCTTAGATTTGATACATGTCACCATATCATCGTAACGTATGTTTTTTCAATATAGTTTAATCAGATTATTGAAACTTTTTCGGGAGTTTTGCCGTGTTCCGTTTTCTAACTTTGTTGACTTTGGAGTAATCCGTGTCACTCGGCTAGTGCCAATGCTAATTGAAGAGGGAAATTTGCCATTCTGAATCGAAACAACGACTCATCTGGACAGAGGACACCTTGTTCAACATTCTGATGAAAGATCAGCAAAAGTAAGAGCCAATTTATGATGTTATTTCATATATCTGCCGTGCATGTTGACTGGTTGTGGGCGCCCAAGTTTTTCTTGCTATTGCTGCTATGCTAATATCACGCTACATTTTGTTTGCGCTGTAAAACATTTAATAAATCGGAAATATTGTCTAGAATCACAAGATGCCTGTCTTTCAATTGCTGTACACTATGTATTTTTCAGAAATGTTTTATGATGAGTAATTAGGTATTTGACGTTGGTGTCTGTAAATATTATGTCTGCTTTCGGTGCAATTTCTGATTGTAGCTGAAATGTAAACTATGAATTATACCTGAAATATGCACATTTTTTGAAAAAAACATATGCTATACAATAAATATGTTATCAGATTGTCATCTGATGAGGTTGTTTCTTGGTTAGTGGCTATTTTTATCTTTATTTGGCCGAATTTGTGATAGCTACTGATGGAGTAAAAAACTGATGGAGTAAGAAAAGTGGTGTCTTTTGCTAACGTGGTTAGCTAATAGATTTACATATTGTGTCTTCCCTGTAAAACATTTTAAAAATCGGACATGTTGGCTTGATTCACAAGATGTGCACCTTTCATCTGGTGTCTTGGACTTGTTAATGTGTGAAAGTTAAATATTTAAAAAAATATATCTTTTGAATTTCGCGCCCTGCACTTTGAGCTGGATGTTGTCATAAGTGTACCGGTGTCGGGCTGCACCCCTAACAGGTTAATAAATCAGTAGGTCATATTCCAACGCTGCATTTTGGTTCAATCACTGCTCCTCCTCTTCGGATGAAGAGGAGGAGGAAAGCCGTTACAGGTGGAGGCTTAATCAAGCTAGTCATCTTGATTACTTTCTTATGTCCTTCTCTCTGGCACCAAAAGGTTAAAAAGTGTTTGATAGGGGACAGAATGCGGTCGGACCATCACATAATTGGCATATATATTACTCTTACACAATTTCCACGTGGGCCAGAATATTGGAAATGTAATCAAAGCCTACTGGATGATAACTTTTTTTTTTAAACTAGGACAGAATAATTGATAACTCACTTTTTCCAACATAACATAGGTACAGCAGATCCCCTTATTGTATGGGACACTGTTAAATGTGCATTTTAGAGGCTATGCAATTCAGTACTCATCTATAAAACAAAAGCAATTTAGATCAAAAGAGTCCATATTAACAAAGGAAATTGAAGGACTAACAGTGCAGATAGATAATAAAAACTCTACCATAGAGGCTCAGAGAAAAGTTTGGCAAAAAGAAATGGAGGAAATTATTCAAGAAAGATCTAGTGTAATATATATTATAAAAAATAAAGCAAACTGGATGGAATATGGGGGAAAATGCATCAAATTATTTCTCAATCTTCAAGATAGAAATGCGATATTTTGAAAGAGGAAGTAATGTACTTTAAGCATATCCACTAACCGAGGCTAATTGTATGTATTTTTTTCCTCTTACAGCTACAATTTTCAATTTCCGCCTGAAGACATACCCAAATTTAACTGCCTCTAGCTCAGGCCCAGGAGCAAGGATATGCATATTTTTGGTACCATTTGAAAGAAAGCACTCTGAAGTTTGTGTAAATGTGAATTGAATGTAGGAGAATATAACACAATAATCTGGTTTAGATGATACAATAAAGAAAAAAACACGTTTTTTTTTCTTTAATTGTTGTATCTTTAAAATGAACAAGATAAAACAAACATTCAGATATAAATAATGGGACAATTTCAGTGAAAAACATAAGAGGGCAACAGTACTTGTGCAAAGTTTCAGAATGATAACTTCCAAAATGAGTGTGCTACATGACATTTATCATGAAGTCACCCAGGTGTCCCACACAAGTAGCCCAAATGTACTCAAGTGGACAAATTGGTGAAGGTATACATTTTGAAACAAATAACTATATACAAAATACCAAAATGGTATTCTAACACCCCCCCCCCCCCCCCCCCAAAAATGGAGGGGGAAAAATTGAGATTTTTTTTTTTTTTTTTTAAATATATACATTTACAAAATAACATGTAACTATTTACACACTTTCAATATTTGGAAGACCCTCAGTCATCTATTTATATAGCCCTCAAGAGTAAATATGAACAGTTTACCTCTAGATGGCCTGGGAGGTGTGGAGCCAGAGACTGCAGGGGTCCAGCTGGATGAACCAGCTTCAGAGGGGGATGGACACGTTGGCGGCAGACACGCGCATCTCGACCATGCTCCCTCTAATCCATAATATGTAGACTGAGTTGAGGAAGCATGCGCTGGAGGAAGTATAGCCAATGTGTACTTTACACATTTCATTACATTTTTATATATTGCAAATAAAATGTAAAAACAATCATAAATAATATTTTATATTATTAATTTCAAACAACGGCATTAGCATGAGAAGAACTTACCAGTCCAAAACAATGTCCTCTCCGTTCAAAAAATATGCTTCCATTTGAGTCATGGTCGCTAACTGAGTCTTCCAAAAGCATACGTTTCACTTTCACGATCAATTTCCTCTATAATTTTGTCTACATTGGTATATCTAGTCTTCGATTTAGCTTTCCCTGACTTATTCGCCATGATTTTCAATATATAAACATCTGAAGATGCTTGTTACCGAAACAGTGCTGTGCGTATTGAGTTTGGCTACTTCCAGTATGAAACTTCAATGGCGAATGACGATCTTTACGCCGGAGTTTACTACATGGGTTGGTCTTCCAAAACACAAACATTAGATATTGCAGTTTACCTCTGCTCATTGGCTATCTACCCAGCTAGATTTCCAGACGATCAGTGGTCATTAGGTTAAAATACAGTCAATCAACGAAACAGCGGTCATATAATTGGTGCACAATGAAGTCGTTACTTGTTGTCTTCCAATCGTTTTTTTTCGGGTCAATACGTCCCGCGAAATGACCCATCAAGTTTGGTTGTGTTACAAACAGTTGATTGCAAGGAAACCAAACATGACTGGATAAAGTCAGGTTTAGTTTGTGTATTTACGTCGAATGTTTCGTCAAATTGAATGACACAAAATTCAACGAGATAAGCGTTCACAAAATGTTTCGTGTTAGGCTATAAAAATGGATTTAACCGAACAAAAGACCATTCATTGTGTAACAATGAGCCTTGGGATTGCAAACAGAGCAAGATCTTCAAAGGTAAACGATTTATTTCATTGCTATCTGTGATTTTGTTACGCCTGTGCTGGTTGAAAAAGTATTTTGGTATGAGGCTCTGTGCTCAGATAATCGCATCGTATTCTTTCGCAGTAAATCCTTTTTAAAATCTGACTACGCAGTTGGATTAGCAAGATTCTGAAGCATGTGAGACACTTGTATTTTCAGGAATGTTTAATATGACTATTTGTGGCGTTCACCGTATGTTGTCGAATTCAAACCCGCATCCGGTATCCGTAGATAAGAGAAGTTAATAATGTAAAATTAACATCTGTACAGAAAGACTCATGTGAAGGCCAAATTACAAAGGAGGAACTTATTGATACAATTATAGCCTTTAAGCCTGGGAAAACTCCAGGGCTGGATGGCATACCAGTGGAGGTATACCAAAAAAGAATTGATCAACTCAGAGGACCATTATTAGCTTGTTTAAACCACTCCTATATAAATCGTAGATTATCGGACACTCAACAAGGTCTGATTTCATTATTACTGAGACAGGATCCAAGTGGTATATTTATTAAGATCCAGTCCATTTAAAAAATTGGAGGCCTCTTACACTTTAGCGTTGTGATGCAAAAATTCTACCTAAATGCTTAGCTCATAGAATTAAAAAGGTTATGTCAGATATTATTCATCCTAATCAGACTTTTTTTTTTTTTTTTTTTTTACATGGACGATACATTTGAGATAATATAAGACAAGTACTGTAAACAATAGAACACTATGAAATATCTGAGAAACCAGGCCTGGTTTTCATAGCTGACCTTGAAAAGGCTTTTGATAAAGTACGACTGGAATTTATATATAAATGTCTGGACTATTTCAATTTTGGAGAATCTCTTATGAAATGGGTTAAAGTTATGTATAGTAACCCTAGGTGTAAAATGGTAAATAATGGCTACATCTCAGAAAGTTTTAAACTGTCAAGAGGCGTAAAACAAGGTTGTCCACTATTGGCATGTCTATATATTATTGCCATCGGAATGTTGCCTGTTAATATTAGATCCAACAATAATATTAATGGATTAGAAATCCATGTCTTAAAAACAAAGTTGTCATTGTATGCTGCTGATGATTTAATGTTTTCTTTTAAATCCACAATTAGAATCCCTCCACAGCCTCAGAGGACATTAGCTACTTTTTTCTAACCCCTCTGGCTTAAAACCAAATTATGATAAGTGTACCCTATTACGTATTGGATCACAAACAAAAAAAATGTTACTTCTACATTACTGTGTAGTTTACCAATAAAATGATCTGACAGGGATGTGGACATACTCGGTATACATATCCCGAAAGAAAGAAATGATCTCACGCCAACACATTTGAATAGAAAGTTAGCAAAAATAGATAAGATCTTGTTACCATGGAAAGGAAAATACCTGTCTATTTGTGGAAAAATCACCCTGATTAACTCTTCAGTTATTTAACAGTTGACCTATTTGCCTATGGTTTTTGCCTACCACAGCTATCTGCTTTTAAAATTTATATGAGCAAAAAAGATTCCATTTTATTTGGAATGGCAAGCCAGACAAAATTAAAAGGGCCTATTTATATAATGAATTTATTAAATATTAAAGCATTAGACCTCTCACTAAAGGCATCAGCCATACAAAAGTTATACTTAAATCCGAAATGGTTCTCTCGTAAATTAGCAAGAATGTCTCAGCCCATGTTCAAGAAATACCTTTTTTCCATTATTCAGATTACAACCGCTCACTTTCAGTTATTTGAAATAAAATAATCTCCAAAATATTGTTATTTTTTTAAACAAGCCATGGAAAGTTGGTTGCAATTTCAGTTTAATCCACCTGAAAAGACAAAACAAATAATATAACAATAGTGGTTAAACTCAAATATACTAATTGATTTAAAAAAACGTTAGACCTTTTCATTAAATTATCTGTGTAAATGATATCACCAGCCATACTGCTCGTTCCTGCAAGACAGGAATGTCAGTGTTCTGCCATGGCCAGCGAAGAACCCGGATCTCATCCCCATTGAGCACGTCTGGGACCTGTTGGATCGGAGGGTGAGGGCTAGGGCCGCTCCCCCCAGAAATGTCCGGGACCTTGCAGGTGCCTTAGTGGAAGAGTGGGGTAACATCTCATAGCAAGAACTGGCAAATCTGGTGCAGTCCATGAGGAGATGCACTGCAGTACTTAATGCAGCTGGCGGCAACACCAGATACTGACTGTTACACTTGATTTTGAACACCCTTTGTTCAGGGACACATTATTCAATTTCTGTTAGTGACATGTCTGTGGAACTTGTTCAGTTCATGTCTCAGTTGTTGAATCTTGTTATGTTCATACAAATATTTACACATGTTAAGTTTGCTGAAAATAAATGCAGTTGAAAGTGAGAGGATGTTTCATTTTTTTGCTTAGTTTATGTACCACAGAAGAACCAAGAATTGAAGAGCGACACCACGGCGGTCATTTTGGGCTTTTATGTCGATCTGCAATAATATTATGAAAAGACAGCACAGGAACACCTAAGTCTCCAATCCACCATCTGACAAGTTGTTCTTTCTCAGTGTTCTGACTCTTACAATTACATTCATACATAAAGCCGTAATGAATAAAATAAACTCTTTAATACAAAGAATGCATAATAGTAATTCGTAGACAATAGAGCCATAAATACATTTATCCAGCTTGTGTGTAATATTTAGTCAAAGGGTGGATTGATAAAATAATTTATGTTTAAGGAAGTTATTAAGATATACCAACCCAAAACTGTATATCTGTGTGAAATGTGTTAGAATCATAAGAATATAATCTGATGTGTGTAGCTTGGTTAGAATTATAACTAGGGCATTGTATTCTTTTGTAACTATGCAAGCAGGGTACAACTGTGAGACGAGATAACTATGTATGGGGGTAGTGGGAAAATACTGCCTGCCTAAGCAGGGAGTAGCCTATGAAAAGACTTGCTCTGCACTAGGGGGGCAGAGCGCTCTCTGAATAAAGAACTGATCATTTGTATCCTGGGAATCTGTCTGTTTCTTACAACTGGAGCTTTACAACCTCCAGGATACAGATAGTTATAAAACAGTTCAGTTAGAACATTGAGATAGAAATTCTCGTGACATGTACCTCTAATAATGTTATGAAAAGACAGGACAGGAATACATCAGTCTCCATTGCACCATCTGACAAGTTGTTCTATAGAGGAGCATGAAGGTAAAACACATATCCTGTCTCACATCTCCAATACAATTCTAGGTGCTTTCAGTGTCGACAGTATTAAAATGCAACAACTCGTACAAAAACACTAATACAAACAAGCTACAACGTGAAATCACCTTTATCCCATTCAGACCTTAGAGGGCTAAAACTACATCTCCCATAATGCAAGGCTAGCAAAAATCAGCAGCTATCTAACCATCTGCATCATAGAAAGACATGCTAGCTAGCAACAGCAATACTTTTTAGCACTCTGTATAACTATATCAATAACAACGATAAAACTCTGAAAGTGACATGTTTCAATAGTCTCACACTCTCTTATAACAATACCTAAAGCATCCCAAGGCTAATGCTATATTTATTTAACGTTATGGACTTCTAATCTGCGACATATAGCTTTCTCTCTCAAGTGTTTTCTCGGACTGAGGAGTAGTGATGGGTCGTCCGCTAATGAGTCGGCTCTTGAAGGTGAACCTTGGGAGCCGGCTCGCATATCAGAAGAGACAAATCTATTTATAAAAAAAATAAGATTTAAAGATTTAAATTAATAGAATTAACTAATTCAAAGAAAAAAATAAAATAATAATATAGGCCTAAATTCTCAAGCGCACACATTCGTTCTGACTGTCTGCTCAGACTAACAGCCTCGCCTGTTGTTCCTGTCAATAAGACACGCAGTGTCAACCAATGAACCAAAGATGCGTGAGGGAGGGCCGAGCGAACTCAGTCACACACAGCCGAGGAGAGAGAGGAAGGACAGCTGTGAAAACAACAGCTGGAAAATGAGTCAGAAGCACATTAGCATTTTTGGATGCATTTTAATAATGTAGATGTTACGAATCCCTTTGGCTCTACAGTCTAGGGGGGATGGCAACGAGACACGTAACATAACTCATGCAAATTATAACAGTGAAAAAGTAACAGTGAGAACGAATAACCACAGACAAAATAAATCTACCGTCAAACACTCATGGTTTATTTGGTAAACACACGGTAAAGGGGGGGCAGGAAGAAGGGCTGAGCTGGACCCAAGGAAAGAAACAACCATCCAAAAACACCCCTAAACTAGACTAGCCTACTTCAATAACAGCTAACTAACTAACCAAAAATACAGTGGGTGGTCCGCGCAGTTCTAACTAGTGTTCTTAGACAAAGTTCACCTACGGGTAGTGTATGCCCATGGGCGACTTGTCTTGGTACCCCCTTTTCCCACCATCAAACAAACAGTCAAACACCATAACAAAAACAATACTCACAAGGTAACAGACAGTGACATGTAGTTGCTAAACCAAACAAGAGATCTACAGAGAGATTGCATGACAGAGAGATTGAGCTCTAGAGAGAGGGAAAGGGATTGTGATTGGGTAAGGGAAAAAGAGCAGGTGTCTTCTGATTGATGACAGATTGGTGACTGATTGGGGAAGGATGATTATCATCTGTGAGGGGAGAAGGAGAGAAAAGAAATACACACACAGGATACACACACACGGGATACCTGTATCCGTAACAGTAGACAATGTTAGAGCACAGTGTAGAATTAGCAAAAACAATCTCATATAAAGCCGGTTCTACGCACAACCTACACCGGCATATGCGAACTGTGCACCCAAATGTGAAGCTAGCTGTAGCGGAGCTTCGAGAAACTAGCGGACCTGCTAGTGATAGTGGTGGAGCCAGCACCTCCACACGTGGAGATGTATCCACTCAGTCAAGTAGGCCTACTCCACGACCCACAGCAACGCAGTCTTCTATGGACCAGTTTATGCCAAAGTCTATGTCTGTAGCAAAACAAGGCCAAATTGATATTGCATTGGCTAAAATGATTGCCACCGATTTCCAGCCATTTTCGATCGTTGAGGACAGAGGTTTTGAAAATTATAGCAATATTCTAAATCCAATGTACACAATTCCAAGCAGGAAAACCCTTTCTAAATCACTTATTCCACAACTGTATCAGAGCACACAGGCTTCAGTGTGGGAAAGAGCCCCAAAAGCTACTGCAGTTTGCCTTACCACTAACTGCTGGACATCAAGGGTAACCATTTCTTACATGTTGGTTACATGTCACTTCATTGAAGATTTTTCGATGTCTAGCTGTCTTCTGGACTGCTTTGAGTTCAGCGACAGACACACACCTCAGAGAACTTGGCAGAGGAACTGTTGAGAGTGGCCAGAGAATGGCAAGTAGATGGAAAAGTGGTCTGTTGTGTTAGCAACAATGCAGCTAACATAACCAAAGCCATGAAAATTTTAAAATGGACCCATCATCCATGTCTTGCCCACACAATCAACCTGATTGTAAGAGATGCTCTGAAGGGGATGAAGCCCACTGTGCACAAAGTGAAAGCAGCTGTGGAATACTTCCACAGGAGCACAGTAGGTGCTGAAAAACTAAAGTCTACACAATGCCAGATGGGGATGCCTGAGCTGAGGCCTAAACAAGACTGCACTACAAGGTGGAATTCAACATGTTATATGTTGAAACGGTTTCTTGAGTCAAAGGATGCCATCATCTCTACCCTGGCCATTGTCAATGTACCTGTTGATGCTCTGACCCAAGAGGAATGGGAGGTGGTGGAGGAGGTGTGCAGAGTCCTGGAACCCTTTGAGCAGGTCACTGTGGAGATCAGTGGAGAGAGGTACAGTAAGCAGTTATTACTACATCATTATTTAATCCAGTATTATATATGTATATGAGCAGTAGATGAGAATGTAGTATCAGTAGACAAAACATGAACCTGAACTAATAAATTACTGTTCTCTCTTTTCAGCTATGTGACAGCCTCAAAAATGATACTCCTGTGTAAGTGTCTGCAGCGAATCACAGCCAACCGCCAGAGAGAAGCAAATGTAACCACAGGACATGTGACAGAGTTGATCGACACCCTATGTTCATCAATGGACAGAAAGTTCCACAGAATGGAATTGTCATGACTGTCCTGATCAGGTCAGGTTACAGGAGACCACAACCCTACAGATTATCTCTCAACCCCAACAGAGGAGGAGAGATCTAGGGGTCTGAAGATGTGGGGGTTTTATGACCCCTCACACCCATGGTAATTCTGAGACCACGGACAACGTTCTCTTGTCCCTTCCCTCTCACTATGGAGAACCAGCCTCAGAACTGTAAACATGCAATAAAGGGACTTTGGAACAATGGTTTCCGTCAACTACAATGGTGGTCATGACGATAGATGGAATATGAAAATGTATGTCATTTTTGTTTTGTTATTAAAGGTTAATAGATTACGCTATTATGAAAACATTGTAACGTTAAGAGTTTTCCTCGTATATGCTTGATGTTTATACATTGTACGTTGTGTGGAAAATGTCCAAATCAAAGAGAATGTTTCGGTAGAGATGAAATGTGAAGTTAGTAGTCTAAAATTGGATTTGAGTCAAATCTATACCTTGCCCCTCAAACTTGGTACGCCCAGAGAATTGCCCTGAAGGCGGTTACGCCCACTTCTGACCCGAGGGTATAAAACCTGTGAGTGCAGAATTAACAGATTAGACTAAGTGACCCGAGCTGCAGCCAAAGGTCTAAAACACATATGTCAGAGTCAAGGCCCGCGGGCCACATCCGGCCCGCGAGAAGGTTTTTTACGGCCCCTGGGATGATCTTGATTTATTATTAGAACCGGCCCGCAGACCGCAGCAAGCCGGCAGCCCGCAGATCTTTTACACGCACCAATACTACATTTCCCACAATGCAACGGTGACGCACCGAGCAGTAGGCTGCTTCATTTCAATATTTATTGGCACAGCAGTCGTCAGCATCACAGTAAAATTAACTTTCAGATACCCATCAAAAATGGCAAAACGGAAGGTGGACACTGAGAACCGGGGGTTTCAAACAAGGTGGGAGTCGGAGTATATGTTCACGGAGGTAGCTGGAAAACCTGTGTGTCTTCTGTGTGGAGAAAGTGTGGCGGTACTGAAAGAGTATAATCTGAGACGACATTATGAAACGAAACACGCGGACAAAAACAAGAATATGGACATGGAACAAAGGCTACAAAAGGCAGAGGAATTAAAACGAGGCCTCAAATCTCGACAGGCTCTGTTCAAAAAAGCCAAATCACAAGGCCAGGCTGCTGTCAAGGCCAGTTTTATTTTGGCAGAAGAGATCGCTAAATCAGCCCGGCCATTTACGGAGGGGGATTTCATCAAAAACTGCATGATTAAAGTTTGTGACGAAGTTTGCCCAGAAAAAAGGCAACTCTTTTTAAATGTGAGTCTGAGCAGAAACACCATTGCCGAGAGAGTAGACCAGTTGTCCATCAATCTAAAAGAGCAGCTTGTGAAAAAGGGAAAAGATTTCATTGCATATTCCTTGGCTGTGGATGAGAGCACCGACATTTCTGACATTGCCCAGTTGTCAATTTTCATCCGCGGAGTGGACTCCAGCCTAAGCGTGACAGAGGAGTTTTTGGCTTTACGTCCTATGCATGGCACAACTACGGGGCATGATTTGTATGAAGAGGTGTCAAGATGTGTAAATGAGATGGAGCTGCCTTGGGAAAAACTCGTGGGTTTGACAACCGACGGAGCACCTGCGATGTGTGGACACAGGAGCGGACTGGTGGCGAAGATACGGGAAAAGATGCAAGAGGAAAACGCGACAGGTGAGCTGACAGCTTATCATTGTATCATACACCAGGAAGCGTTGTGCGGTAAAGCCTTGAAAATGGAGCATGTAATGAGCATCATCACGCGCACAGTTAACTTTATCAGAGCCAAAGGTTTGAATCACCGCCAGTTCAAGGCATTTCTGACGGAGTTAGAAACGGAGCATGGTGATTTGCCTTATCACACAGAGGTGCGATGGCTAAGCCAGGGAAAGGTGCTTCAAAGATGTTTCGAGCTTCGTGAGGAGATTTGTCTGTTCTTGGACAGCAAAGGGAAAGACACAACACAACTCCGAGACGAAATGTTTCTGTGTGAAATGGCTTTTCTGTGTGACATTACGAGTCATCTGAATGCAATGAACTTGCAGCTGCAGGGTCGGGATCATGTCATCTCTGATATGTACAGTACAGTGAAGGCATTTAAAACCAAACTGACTCTGTGGGAGACGCAGATGCGGAAAGAAAATTTGAGCCACTTTCCCAGCTGCCAGACCATGAAAGAGAAGCTCTCTACCAGTGCGTTCCCGAGCGCACAGTTGGCTGATAAAATAGGTATGCTTGCCGCTGACTTTCGACGCCGATTTGCTGACTTTGAAGCACAAAAAAGCAGGTTGGAACTGCTCGGTAACCCATTTGCTGTTGACGTGGAAAGCTCACCACCAAACCTCCAAATGGAGTTGATTGACCTCCAATGCAATGATGCACTGAGGGCAAAATATGCGGCAGTGGGTGCTGCGGAGTTCGCCCGTTTCCTCCCCGACACAATGCCCCAGCTGCGCATCCAGGCTGCTCAAACGTTGTCTATGTTTGGCAGCACATACCTGTGTGAACAACTGTTTTCTTTGATGAACCTGAACAAAACATCACACAGAAGTCGACTTACTGCTGAACACCTCCACTCAATTCTGAGGATTTCCTCAGCTCAGAGCCTTACCCCGAACATTGATGAACTTGTGGAAAAGATGGGACACCACCAAGTATCACCCTCAACCTCAAACAAGTGAACATTACTGTGCAATCACATATTTAGAGTTTTTACTCAGTTCAAGTTTAAAAGTTAAAGTTTAATATTTGTTTTCACTGCATGTTACTTCTCCTTAAACAAAGTGTTGTTTTTGATTAATAGATTTTTGCACTTTATTTTATTGTATTTCAATCCAATTATATTTTAAAAATATTTCAGTTGAGTGGATGATAGAAAATTGCTATTATTGTTTTTTTCTTTGAAGTAAATTTAGCCCACTTTTGCTAAAATAGAAAATATAGGCTACTGATGGTGCCTTGAATACCGGTTTCTTTCATTTAATGTTCATGTTATGGGGATTTTTATATAAAGGAAATTTGTCTTTTGTGTCTGTTGAAAATTAAAGATTACTGACAGAGCCATAAGAAAATATTGCTTTATTTATCTGATCATATTGGAATATATTTGTTAGGTTTTCAGTAGGTTCAATTAGGTTCACTAGACTATATGCGTCATTTAAAAAATTTTCAATGAACATTCGAACAGTCCGGCCCTCGGCTTGTAGCTAAATTTTTTATTTGGCCCTCCGTCCATTTGACTTTGACACCCCTGGTCTAAAAGGTCAACGAACCCAAAACGCAACAAGTTTGAAGACAAAGAAATATTTTTCTACCCAAGCTACGGATGAGTAGCTGTGTCTAAGCGGGTGAATACAAGCCAAACCACTTGGCCTCCACTCCCCATCGAATCGTGGTATCTACACTCTTTCATCTTTATGCTGTGAGCTCTGAGCTACAGAGCTATCTGTCCTCCGAAGACCCCTTCCAGAGCGAGGACAAAGGAACAGGCCAGTAAAGCCAAAGGACACGGACATAGAGAGGTGCGCAGGAGAAGTGCGTCATTGAGCAGGTTGAACGGTCCACGCGGGAAAATCCACGGAGACCCTCCACAAGTAATTACATCATTATATTCTGACTCATAACAGCGGCAGTTTGGGGCAAGGCTAGGGTTAGAATGAGCATAGCTGACAATTTCACCCAAATGTATATTCCTCTTGTGTACTCTCTCTCTCTTTCTCTCTCTTTTAAATCCCCATTTTGGGTAACACGCGCCCTAGTGTGTTGGCCCGTTATACTAAGTTCAAATCAATAGCCTAGAATGTGTTTTTGTGTATGTGTATCTTTTAACATCATTTTAGCTTTTTAGTAAATAAACATTCAACTAAGATTGGTGTGGTGCGAATTCATTAGTGAGACCCGGGTCCGTGCAGAATCCCGGGCTATACGACGAGACTGTTAGAGGCAACTGGTTAATTAGCGGCTGTGGTAAAATCGATATTCTGATATTCTTTGAGTTGATTTGGCAAATAGAAACTCAATAAAAACTAGTTTTCCCATGGTGCCCCAGGTTAATGAGTTAATAATTGCTTGATTCAGTTAATCACGTAATTAGAAACTTGTAATCATTCGATGAGCAACAGTCGCCACATTAACTAATACAACGTCACGACAGAATATAATCACGTGCTATCAGAAACTGCTGCACTTGACCCCAGGTTTAAGAAGTTAGCCTTCAGTGATGCCAGAGCGATTGATGAGGCTCTTCAAAGAATAACCTCAGCAGCAGGGAGGGGCAGCCCCAGCAGTCAGCTGGCTCAGGCACCACAGCAACAGGAAGAAGAGGGATCAGATGGAGCAGAAGCACTAGCAGAAACGTCTGCTGTTTGACGGGAGAGCAGCTGGGGATGCAGCGCGAAGGAATCCCTCAGCAGATGCCATAATGGAGGTCCGATCCTATTTGGAGGAGCCCCTCTGAGCTGGTGAAAGAACAAGGCCTCTTTCTACCTACGGCTTACTAAAGTCATGACAGGGAGATTCTGCATAGTGGCCACATCCATTCCCTCTGAGAGGGTCTTCTCGATAACGGGACAAATAATTACTGAGAGAAGAAACCGCATCAGCCCCTCGAAAGTGAGGCAGCTTGCATTTCTGAATGCAAATCTCTCATAAAAGCAAAATATGGTCAGCATTGCTGTGTGCTGCTGGTTATAACATGGCAATAAAGAAGAGAGAAAAGAGGGACCAGTTTAGTGTTAAGTGTGATGCTGCAGTTTTGCACATTTATTTTTCTTTGATATGGTGCAATATTCTATTATGTGCACGCTGACCAGGTCGCTAGGTGTACGGTGTTTCCTCCGACACATTGGTGCGGCTGGCTTCCGGGTTGGATGTGCGTTATGTCAAGAAGCAGTGCGGCTTGGTTGGGTTGTGTTTCGGAGGACACATGTGTCACGCCCTGGCCATAGATAGGTTTTAATTCTCTATTTTGGTTAGGCCAGGGTGTGACTAGGGTGGGCATTCTAGTTTCTTTATTTCTATGTTTTCTATTTCTTTGTTTTTGGCCGAGTGTGGTTCCCAATCAGAGGCAGTTGTCTATTGTTGTCTCTGATTGGGAATCATGGTTAGGCAGTCCTTTTTCCCTCCTTCAGTGTGGGATGTTGTCTTTGTTTTGAGTGCATGTAGTTTGCACGACGAAGCTGTTCGGTCGTTGTATTGTTTATTGTTTTTGGTGTACATTTAAATTAAAGAAGAATGTATGCCTACCATGCTGCACCTTGGTCTCATTCCGACGACAAACGTTACAGCATGGCTCTCGACCTTCGCCTCTCCCGAGTCTGTACGGGAGTTGCAGCGATGAGACAAGACAGTAACTACTACCAATTGGATACCACAAAATTGGGGTGAAAAAAGGGTAAAAAATAAATAAAAATTATACTTTAAATGCAAATGTTTAATAGCTTTTTTCATAAATAAATGCATTTTTAAATACATTGTAGTTAAGGATGAGTATGATATAATTTAATTAGAATTGTTTTAACATCAATCATAGTCAAACTATCCAAACTGTTTGGATTGAAAAAATACAAAACATATTTCTTTTAAAGAGCCGTTTGGGAGCCAAAAGAGCTGGCTCTTTTTGGTGAGCTGAGCCGAACGAGCCGGCTCACTGAAAAGAGCCGGAATGCCCATCATTATCTGGACGCTTGTGTAGTAACACAGAACCCAAACTGGCTGCGCACATGCACCATTGTGCGCCATCGTCCATACATTTATTTTGTCCCCCCACACCAAACGCGATCACGACACGCAGGTTAAAACATAAAAACAAACTCTGAACCAATTATATTAATTTGGGGACAGGTCAAAAGCATTAAACATTTATGGCAATTTAGCTAGTTAGCTTGCACTTGCTAGCTAATTTGTCCTATTTAGCTAGCTTTCTGTTGCTAGCTAATTTGTCCTGGGATATAAACATTGAGTTGTTATTTTACCTGAAGTGCACAAGGTCCTCCACTCCGCCAATTAATCCATCTAGTCATCTCTCTTCCTTTCAGGCTTTTTCTTCTCTTGGCTTTATATTGCGATTGGCAACCTGCATAAATTAGGTGCATTACCGCCACTGACCTCGTTCGTCTTTCAGTCACCCACGTGGGTATAACCAATGAGGAGTTGGCACGTGGGTACCTGCTTCTATAAACCAATGAGGAGATGGGAGAGGCAGGACTGGGTGCAATAGTTGAATAACATAGATTTCTACATTTATTTTGCAATGCTCGCGAACGCGACGCGAGCGGTGTGGTGAGCCTGTTAGCCCTTGGCAACGCAGACGCTCGTAGGCGAGCAGTGTGGGTGCAATAATTGAATAATATAGATTTCTAAATTTATTTTGCAATGCTCACACACGTGATGCGAGCGTTGTAGTCAGCCTGTTAGGTGCATTACCTCCATCGACCTCATTCGTCTTTCAGTCACCCACGTGGGTAAAACCAATGAGGAGATGTCACATGGGCACCTGCTTCTATAAACCAATGAGATGGGAGAGGCAGGACTTGCAGTTTGACCTGCGTCAGAAATAGAAAGGACTTCTATTTTAGCCCTTGGCAACGCAGATGCTCGTTGACGTGCGCGAGCAGTGTGGGTGCAATAATTGAATAATATAGATTTCTACATTTATTTTGCAACGCTCGCACACGCGATGCGAGCGGTGTAGTCAGCCTGTTTAACACGGACAATTTGTAACGTGCCAACAATGTAACGTGGCAATTTAGCTAGTTAGCTTGCACTTGCTAGCTAATTTGTCCTATTTAGCTATACCATGGTATATACCGTGATATACCGTGGTATACGATCTGATATACTTACTTGCTATCTGTCTCATGTTGTACCGATCATCATCATGAACAAGACTGAATTCTGTTGAATTGTCAACTGGTCTAAATTCTTGTTAGGAAGATGTTGCTGTTCAGAATGACATGTTTTTGACTGTTGATGTTCACAGGAATCTCCAAATGCTATGTAGAATGAGCGCCGCGGATGAATGAGGGGGAGGAAAACAGACAGCTTCTTTCTCCCACATCTTCACCAAGTCATACAATGTTTGCTTCCTGAACAATTGTTACATTAGAAGTAAACACAGAATTATTTTTGTTTATTCTGTTTGTAATATTGTTTATGCTGGATGTGAATAATTTAGCAGGTCTATAGTATAATGTATTGTTTTGAAACGTTTATTAAAAATCATTTATTTTATGTTTGCTAAAATAATCCGTTTATCAAAAATCATTTATTTTATGTTTGCTAAAATAATATATGTTTTGTACTGTTCATTTTTACATGCTAAACAGTCTCATTAGTTTTGAGCTAGACTATGATCGGGGAAGTGTCTACTGTAAATGTCTACTACCCTTTTTAAAATGTTGATTGAAATTAGCACCGTTTCCAATAGTTTGCTGCTACTGTCTGGTGAGGAAGTGGGCAATATGGAATACATTGGAGAATGAAGGGAGAATTCAGAACTTGGACAATGTCAGGGAATAGGTAGGTAAATGTACAGCCTTATCAACGACAAAAGAAACGGTGCAGAGGTAGCCTTAATTACATAAGATATATGCATGTTACGTAGCGGACAGATGGCTAGCCAGCTATTCTCAAAATATTGGATTAGCAATTTGAGCAGTGACGTCTCAGTTTGCAGCATATTTTCACATGGACGTATATAGACTGAACAAAAATATAAATGCATCACGTAAAGCCTTGGTTTCATGATCTGAGGCAAGTAGCCTAGTGGTTAGACTGTTGGACTAGTAAACTGAAAGATTGCAAGATCAAATCCCTGAGCTGACAAGGTAAAAATCTGTTGTTCTACCCCTGAACAAGACAGTCAACCCACTGTTCCTAAACTGTCATCGTAAATACAAATTTTTTCCTAACTGTCTTGCCTAGTTAAATAAAGGTAACAAAATAAAAGATGCCAGACATTTCCATATGCACAAAAAGCTTATTTCTCTCAAGTGTTGCACCCTGGTCCTTCCTCTGCTGCCTCCTTAAGTTTATAAATTTGTATAAAATATTTTAATCCAGCCTTTGTGGTTTGGAAAGTATAGCGACTATTATTGCTTTCATTTATTTATCAAACAAATGGGGTTTTGGAAAAGTAGGTACTTTTATCAAAACAATCCTATCTGGTGTAATTTCTTTCCACACATGGACTTAGAGCTTGATACTTCAGACAAGGAAAAATGATGGTGTCACGTTCTTTGTATGAGTGAGACCAAGGCGCAGCATGAGTAGAGTTCCACATATTTTTAATAAACTGAAAACTCACCAAAACAATAAAGTACAAACGAAACATGCCGCTATACAAAAATAGTGCAGACAGGCAACTAAACATAGTCAAGATGCCACAAAAGGGAAATGCCCACCTAAATATGATCCCCAATCAGAGACAACGATAAACAGCTGTCTCTGATTGGGAACCATGTCAGGCCAACATAGACATACAAAAACCCTAGATGACCCACCCTAGTCACCATCACGCCCCAACCAACACAGAGAAAAAACAGCTTACTATGGTCAGGGCGTGACAGATGGATAGCTAATTAAAATAAGAAAATACCTTTATGAATTATGAACCCTTTATATTCCTTTTTTCAATACATATTATTTTTTTTTTATCACGAAATGTGACGTTAGCGACCAAATAAGTTGTTCTCGGCAATTATCCAAAAACAACTCCAAAAACACCATTCCTTACCCAATAAGCTGAACAGGTGTAATGAACATGTGTAAAAATGTGCCCATAACACGCGTTCTAATCACCTGTAAATTAACACTGAACAGGTGTAATGAACATGTGTAAAAATGCCCATAACAAGCGTTCTAATCACCTGTAAATGCACACTGAACAGGTGTGCATTTACCTTAGGGTGTTTTTTTAGTCTTTTAGTTTGAAATTGTTATTCTTTTGTTGTTTTTTATCCTCTTATGTTTCTTGTGTAGTAAATATTTCAGCTTTTATTTTCATCGTTTTTTCCTGTGAAGTGCATTGTGTTGCATTCATGTCTGAAATGTGCTCTATAAATAAAGCCTGATTTGATTTATTACTTTGTTCCAGAATAAATGGGCTTTGGTTCAGGTTCTTCCTCCACTGCAGCTTCCTCAACAGTTTATTAATTCCTTTGTAGAAACAATCTTTTCATCCAGGCTTTGTGTCTTGGAAAGGGTAGTGACTATTAATACATGAATCTAACAATCAAACAGATGGGGTTTTGGAAAAGTAGCTACTTTAGTTAAAACACCCCCATCTAGTGGATATATAGTGTCATTAGAATGAGGAGGAAATCACTATTCAAGCTGGAGGAACATATTGTTTCTATAAAATAATGAATAAACGATGGAAGGGATTTGTTTTCACATGGACTTATAGCTTGTAACTTCAGAGGCAAAATTGTTGAAGTATAGAAATGAAAAAAGATCAACTGTATTCGTGGCATTGAGCTCTAGAATGCATTTGTTTGTCATCAAAGGGAGTCTGTAGCGCAGTTAGTCAGTTTGACCCTTTTCTGATGTCAATGACAACAGAATTTGGTTTTATTGCTCACAATAAAAAACATAAATAATACATTCTGAATTAACATAATAAAAATAGCATAAAAAAACACAAAAAGAGCCAAATATGGATTACACAATGATTGAGGATATGCAACATAATTGAGGATATGCAATGTAATTTTGTATTATCAGCGAACAATCATAGCAAAATAAGGCAATTGATATGTTATTAACTTGAGGTATGAAATAATGTATAACATAATTAGAATGTTAATGACAGCTCCATGGGTCCATCTTGGGGGGTCATTTTTGGGTATATTGATGAGACAGAATGGGCAGCATTGGGATGTGCTTTATTATCACATCGTACCATAGATGATATCTACACCAAACTTCCCACAAAGCACGGAGACCCATTGGAAAGGTTTCATATAGTCATCATAGATTTAATGTAAAATCTGTCACAACAGCCTATTTTCAAGATGGCCGCCATCCATTTCAATGTGGAGGAACTGAATAGATTTTTCAGAGCATAAATTAAGAACAAATTCTTATTTTCAATGACAGCCTAGGAACAGTGGGTTAATTGCCTTATTCAGGGGTAGAACAACAGATCTTTACCTTTTCAGCGCAGGGATTTGACCTAGCAACCTTTTGGTTACTTACCCAACACTCTAACCACTAGGCTACCTGGATGAGAGATATCAGGGCTGCGGGGCTAGACGTTACACACCCACCAGTGTTACAGTGCATCCTACCCGTAAGAGAAATCCGAAACAGTGCAGCACAATTACTCTTATACTCATGTTTCCCATAGCATTGAAACAGAAACAGACGAACGTAAGGTATAAAGGTAGCACGAATGCACGGACATGGATACACATACGCATGCACGCACAGACACACACATACATACACATACACACAGAGTAGAACATTGAGACACAGGAAGTGACTAATATTATACTCGTCAAAGGAAAGACTGACAGTGTAATAGAAAATGAGCTTGAGCAGTTGTTCCATATGATTTCAATCACTTTCTGACTGCAACACTTTTGATTTAAACAAAGCCTTAAATACATGTTTGCCCATGGTGGAAGTGGTCAGAAAGTGACTTGTGCCATCGGTTGAGGCACAACACAGCCACAACACAAGTCCTATGGAACGACCCTGAGGTGAGTCAGAGGAACAATTTGGGAAACACAGAACACTGCAGGTAATGAAGCATGAACTATACTTACAGAAACCCAACAACAGGGTTACTACAGATAGGACAACACAGAGAACTGTGAATTATGTTTGGGAAAATCTCTTGTTGAAAATGTATCTTGAAAATGTTTTTTGTGTTTGCAAAGACAAAGCGAGTTTGTGACTTACCTCTTTCTGAATTCCAATGACAGAACGTTTTCCCTTCAAACTTAAATTTGCTGGAACAAAATTCATATTTGTGTAAGACATACAGCTAATCCGGGGCCTCCCGGGTGGCGCAGTGGTCTAGGGCACTGCATCGCAGTGCTAACTGCGCCACCAGAGTCTCTGGGTTCGGGCCCAGGCTCTGTCGCAGCCGGCCGCGACCGGGAGGTCCGGGGGTAGGGAGGGTTTGGCCGGTAGCGATATCCTTGTCTCATCGCGCTCCAGCGACTCCTGTGGCGGGCCGGGCGCAGTGCTCGCCAACCAAGGGGGCCAGGTACACGGTGTTTCCTCCGACACATTGGTGCGGCTGGCTTCCGGGTTGGAGGCGCGCTGTGTTAAGAAGCAGTACGGCTGGTTGGGTTGTGCTTCGGAGGACGCATGGCTTTCGACCTTCGTCTCTCCCGAGCCCGTACGGGAGTTGTAGCGATGAGACAAGGTAGTAATTACTAGCGATTGGATACCACGAAAATTGGGGAGAAAATGGGATAAAAAAATAAATAAATAAATAAAAAAAAATAAAAAAGACATACAGCTAATCCAAAACCATGATGACATACTGTATGATAATCCTCTTGACAACATAATGAACCAATGGCAATATTCATACCAGCTCATACAGTCGACTCCTGCCAAGACTCTACTGTATTACATCCAATCTCACTCTGCAGTACTGTACAGTGTACTGTAAATGCATGGTGACACACTGACTCAGGCTTAAGCCGCAGCTGCAGTTCATTCCCGAATTAAAAGGTCTTTATGACACAAGCAGAACAGATAAGTGAATGCTCAAACAGAATAAATGAAATATCTCCTTTAATCAGCTTAGGTCGATTTGATACCCTGGCTGTTACCCGTTCAAACAGTGAGTCACAGAGAGGATGAGAGGGAAGCAGAGGAACACCGTCTCCATCACAACTGTCACGTTCTATTCATTAAGCCTATCAGTCCCGAGACCCAAGCAAAAATGGGCTTTTCATTTACGTCCTGGGAATTCCTATTATCTATGTAGAAGAACCCCTTGCCTTCGAACTACTCGTGTGTAGTTTGTGGGCGTCATAGAGCAAAACATGTTACATGTGCATGTCCAGCTTTTCATAGATAGCTTTTAATAGTTTTAGCTCAAACCATTCGGACTCTACAGATGTTTGTTTTTTTAAGCCCCGGGCCCTTTCAGGATCCACCCTTGTCTCCCAAAACACAGCTCTAGCTCAGCTCCCATTAATCAAACAGACTACTGATTGATATCTATGGATGCAGAAGACATAGACAAAGCCAATGGTACAGCCCAGAAGTCTGTAGCTCAAACATACCAGCGTTATGGTGGGACTCATTGAAAATAAAGGTGAGCGTTTGGGGGAGAGGTGGTGGGAGTTACCTTGCAGGGGTGAGGGTCCACTCCGTACGTCTCTAGAGTTTGTGCTCTCTGGAGGAGATGAAGCTCTGCCAGAGAAGAACACTGCCCCCTGTGGAATAGGAGGCCAGTTAGCAGCAAACTGCAGGTGGGTACGACACAATGGGGTTATAGGGGGCAGTTATTACTCCAACACAAGTGTTTTGTGTTTGAGGTGAGTGCTACATAAACGCAAATCATCTCTATCATTACTTAATGTCAGGGTATTATAACAATACCGTTGAATTATATTCTAATGTTAGCTTTACATTTCTCTTGTTTTCGTTGGCCCAATGTAAGCCCGTCGCTAGATTGGTGTTGCTCAGCATCTTGTATTTGGAGTAATGACAGTCTGCTTATGTTCATTAGTTTAAGTGGTGCTTGGCAAAGCGCATGCTGACGGGCGGCTGCTGGGGGCTCTAAATCAACCTGAGCAGCAGCTTATAATGACTATAAACACAGCCCTCTGGACTCAGCCAGCCCCATTACACCCACTGGGGAAAGGGACATGGGATCAGCAGAGGCTGTGTGTTTGTGTGTGTGTGTATGTACTGCAGCTATATCTACATCAACATCTGTATCTGGGTCTGAACGGTATGTGTCTGTAGTTGTTTGTATGTGTGTTTTATGTGTCTGCCCCCCTCAGAAAGTCAGAGACATGTATAGATTAACCTCTGTAGTTGATGACGTGTTGTACAGTTTCTCTTCAATGGTGTTTGCCCTATTTATGGTGTGCTGGTAAACATTTACATTACATTTACATTACATTTAAGTCATTTAGCAGACGCTCTTATCCAGAGCGACTTACAATTGGTGCATTCACCTTATGACATCCAGTGGAACAGCCACTTTACAACAGTGCATCTAAATCTTTTAAGGGGGGGGGGGGGGTCAGAAGGATTACTTTATCCTATCCTAGGTATTCCTTAAAGAGGTGGGGTTTCAGGTGTCTCCAGAAGGTGGTGATTGACTCCGCTGTCCTGGCGTCGTGAGGGAGTTTGTTCCACCATTGGGGGGCCATTTAAACCATTTTTAAAAAGTACAGGTGTAGGTGAAAAGCAAATAGAGTGTATGTCACGATCGTCGTAAGAAGCGGACCAAAGCGCAGTGTGGTTTGAATACATTCTTCTATATTTAATGAAGAACATTTAAACAAAAAACAACAAAACGAATAAGACAAACGTGACCGCTATATAAACACTGTGCTCACATGCAACATAACATAGACAATCACCCACAACCCACAATGACAACAGACTACCAAAATATGGTTCCCAATCAGAGACAACGACTAACACCTGCCTCTGATTGAGAACCATATCTGGCCAAATACAGAAACAGACAAACTAGACATACAACATAGAATGCCCACTCAGATCACACCCTGACCAAACAAAACATAGAAACATACAAAGAAAACTTGGTCAGGGCCCGGGGAGTTGGCTCAGGTATCCAACCCGGCTTCGGCACACTCCCCTTTAGCCACCCCCCAAGAAATTTTTGGGTGAGCCTCTCGGGTTTCCAGCCACTCTGCCTTGCCAGCGCCTCATAATGCCGCCTCTCCGCTTTCGCTGCCTCCAGCTCTGCTTTGGGGCGGCGATATTCCCCAGCCTGTGCCCAGGGTACTTCTCCGTTTAAAATCTCCTCCCATGTCCAGGAGTCCTGAGATTTCGGCCGCTGCTGCTGCTGCTGCCCGTTACCACGCTGCTTGGTCCTTTTTTGGTGGGTGATTCTGTCACGGTTTTCTTCTGTGGAAGAAGGAGAGGACCAAAGCGCAGCGTGATTAGTGTTCATCATGTTTAATAAAAGACAATAAACTGAACACTTCCAAAATACAAAACAACAAACGTGAAAACCGAAATAGTTCTATCTGGTGCAGACACACGAAGACTGAAGACATAGAATGCCCACTCAGATCACACTCTGACCAAACAAAACATATAAACATACAAAGCAAACTATGGTCAGGGCGTGACAGTGTAAAAACATCTGGGGCCCTATTTGTATATACTGTAGAAGCAGAGAAGGGAGAAAGTGGTAAAACAAAACTAAGAAGCAATTTAGTCACATTTTACAAAAGTTATGTTGTCAAGTGTTGACAGTGGATGCTGTTGTCAGGGATCATTCTAGCTTTTTGGGGGCCCTAATCAATATCTGGTTGGGAGGGATTCCCACCTCGCGGACAAAACATTTTAATGGCCCCCATTTTGGCTGCGGAGAGAAAAATGTGCAGCTTTAAAGTTAATGTCCTGCAATTCTACACATTTTTCCACGGGACATAGAAAATTGTTGCTGTTTTAACCTGTCTAGGACTGGGGTTCTAGACAAATTGCAGGGCGCCAAATTCAATCAACAGAAATCTCATAATTATATTTTCTCAAACATACAAGTATTAGACACCGTTTTAAAGAAAAAATTCCCGTTAATCCAACCACAGTGTCCGATTTCATAAAAGCTTTTCGGCGAAAGCAGAACATATCATTATGTTAGGTTAACAACTATTCACAGAAAGCATACAGCAATGTTCCAAGCAAAGAGAGGAGTCACAAAAAGCATAAATAGTGATAAAATGAATCACTACCTCTGGTCGCCGGTATTACGTTTCGGTCCAGGGTATCCTGCGCCGGCTCTGCGTGCTGTGTCTCCGGGGCGCTGGGAGGGTGCAGTGCATCCTATGCCTGCGCTCCGCTCGTGCCGGGCAAATGTGGGAGTGGAGCCTAAGGGAGAGGTGCGCGTAGTAGGCACTAGATCTCCAGTGCTTACCCACAGCCCGGTTCAACCTGTGCCTGCACTCTGGAGGTTCCGGGCTAGAGAAGTTATCCAGCCTGGGGGAATGGTGCCAAGGCTGCGCACCAGAGCTCCAGTGCTCCCCCACAGCCCGGTCCTTCAGGTGCCTCCTCCTAACACCAAGCCTCCTGGAGGTCTCCCCAGCCTGGTAGGTCCTGTGGCAGCCCCACGCACCAGGCTGTCTCTCCGTCTCCTCCCTACAGGTGTGCCCGTCTGTCCAACGCCGCCTGAGCCATCTGTCTGCCCAGCGCCATCTGAGTCATCCGTCTGCCACGAGCCATTAGAGCCGCCCGTCTGTCACGAGCCAGTAGAGCCGTCCGTCAGTCAGGAGCCGCTAGAGCCGTCCGTCAGTCAGGAGCTGCCAGAGAAGCCCGCCAGTCAGGAGCTGCCAGAGACGCACGCCAGTCAGGAGCTGCCAGAGACGCCCGCCAGTCAGGAGCTGCCAGAGACGCCCGCCAGTCATGAGCTGCCCTCCAGTCATGAGCTGCCCTCCAGTCATGAGCTGCCCTCCAGTCATGAGCTGCCCTACAGTCATGAGCTGCCCTACAGTCATGAGCTGCCCTACAGTCCGGAGCTGCCACTCAGTCCGGAGCTGCCACTCAGTCCGGAGCTGCCACTCAGTCCGGAGCTGCCCCTTATCCCGGAGCAGCTGCCCCTTATCCCGGAGCTGCTTCCCCTTATCCCGGAGCTGCTGCCCCTTATCCCGGTGCTGCCCCTTATCCCGATGCTGCCCCTTCATTTAGGTGGGTTTAGTTGGAGGGTGGTCATTGGGAGGGGGATACGGAAGCGGGGAGTGACTATGGTGGGGTGGGGACCTCGCCCAGCGCCAGAGCCGCCACCGTGGACAGACGCCCACCCAGACCCTCCCCTAGACTTTGTGCTGGTGCGCCCGGAGTTCGCACCTTAAGGGGGGGGTTCTGTCACGTTCCTGACCTGTTTTCCTTTGTTATGTATTTGTTTTAGTTGGTCAGGGCGTGAGTTTTGGGTGGGCTGTCTATGTTTTCTATTTCTATGTTGGGTTTTTGTGTTCGGCCTGGTATGATTCTCAATCAGAGACAGGTGTGTATCGTTTGTCTCTGATTGAAAGTCATACTAAGGCATCCAGGGTTTCACTGGTGTTTTGTGGGTGTTTGTTTCCTGTGTTAGCGTTTGGGCCATACAGGACTGTTGCAGGTTAGTCACGTTTGTTGTTTTTGTTAATTTGTAGTGTTTGTTGGTTTGCCATTAAAATCATGAATACCTCCTACTCCGCATCTTGGGCCGATCCATGCTCCTCCTCGTCTGAGGAGGAGAACGACATTGACAACCTTTACACTGCCAGACCTCTGACTCAATCCACTCTCATTCCCCCTCCTTTATAGTAGAAGCATTAAACAAGGTTCTATAGACTGTTCACATCTAGTGGAAGCCTTAAGAAGTGCAACATGACCCCATTTCCACTATATCTTGGATAGGCAAAGAGTTCAAACACTACAAACCTCAGATTTCCCACTTCCTGGTTGGATTTTTTCTCAGGTTTTTGCCTGCCATATGAGTTCTGTTATACTCACAGACATCATTCAAACAGTTTTAGAAACTTCAGAGTGTTTTCTATCCAAATCTACTAATAATATGCATATTCCAGCTTTTGGACAGTGGCAGGTAGTTTACTCTGGGCACCTTTTTATCCAAGCTACTCAATACTGTCCCAAATAATTTAAAATAAAAGGGGAATTTGAAAAAGTTGCGAAGTCCTTTATTTCCCATCAGTAAAAAAAACATTGTTTAAATGCTTTTCAGCCAACAATGATGTTTAGACGTGTTTGTTGCATTGTACGTTCTGTTGCTATTGTTCTAATCACATATTTGCGATGGTATGCTGCAGGGCCCACTCGACAATGATCAAAAATATGTGATTGTACGCATCAAAGGGTTTAGCCCAAATCAAATGGAAAACGTGTGTCAATGTTGTGCAACTACTGCACATGTTGATCTATTGTTGACATCATCATTGTTAACAAATATTTAGACACCCCTGTTGAGAATTTGTGGTGAATACTTCATCATGGGTGAGAGTAAAAAATATGGCTTGATGATTATCTAGCTTTCCTATAATTATCTTTAAAACAGAGCACATATTTGTTAGCTAGTTGTCCAAGATGACTACCAAATTCAGGAATCCCATCAAACCCAAACATAAGTTGGCAGTCACTTTTGAGGTAAAGAGTGAATTTGCATTCATTTCATTTGTTGCCACAGTGAACTGAATCCAAGGTTTTAAGATGCCAATAAAGCATTTTATTCAAGAAGAAATGTAGAGCAGTCTCATCTACAGAATGCAAAAACTGAATGTGCACGCTCACTCTGAAATGATTAGTCCACAAATAGATTGTAATTGTTTTTTTTTGTTCTTGGTTAAACGTGACTCTGTAAACTGATAGTGTTAGCCAGCTAGCTAGCTAGAGTGGGCTAGTTAGCTGGTCCTGCTGTTGGTCGTAAGTGCTGACATATCATCACGCAGGCTACCTTTTCTACTGTGATTGGTCAACAATGACGGTGCTGCTTGAAAAATAGAGCAGAATCCTATTTTCTCCGCCTCAACTGACCAGCTTTCATGGCACAAGCGCTGCCAACCGCTCTGCCTGGATACAACTGTATGCCAATGTGAGCATAAAACAATTCTCATCCAAATCGGAAAAAGTAGGCCACATTAATCCTAGCACTGAATGAGGAAAGAGTGAGCAAGCGGTCATACTTATCTAACTCTTGGCTGACAAAAAAACATAAAATGAATTAGACAATATCAATTAGTTTTCACTATTGATCACATCACGGGTGAGTAAAATTTAGTAAAACACTTTCCAAAAGTCCAAAGTAATCCGACAGTGGCTAGAGTTTGTACGCGCAGCCATATTTTTTTGGCGTCCACCAAAGGTAAGACAAGGTGACAAGATGAGTTGGGTCTGTTTGCAGTATGCATGTTGAAGAGAGTGTGTCATCTGGGCAGTTTCATAGGACAAGATAGGTAATAGGTAACTCCCATCGTTCACTTCCCATCATTCAGTTTGGGAAGTTTACCCAAAAGACAAGTTAACCATCCCTTCACCTTGTTTTGTTTTAACATCTTTGGTCTGACAGATGTTTACCTGACACCCAGAATGCATGAAGCAAAAACCATTAGCAATGCAATCACCAGCTTTCCTTGTTTAAGAAACTTGAACATGCTACAGCAGTCAGGAACTGTACTGTGGCTAAGGCGCACACAGAGTAAGGAGACACTGCATGGTATCTGTTGATGAGCTGGAAGCGTTCATTTCAATTCTGTAGGTCAGTGGAGCATTCGGTGGACATGTATGGGATACTTTTCTTTGGAGAAACCATGTCGATTGCTTCAGAGAGATCATGCGTTTACCTCCATTTTGATGACAAAGAAACTGACAAATTTGTCATGGTATCCGACATATTATTCATTTTCTATTTTTGGCTGCTGTCATATCTAAACTTATATTCATTATAATGCCATTATTGCTTTGTTCTGATTATCACTATTTATCAAGCACGCTTTTATAATTTGACCGTGCGTCTTGCTGACCGTGCATCTTGGTGGTTCCAACACATTTTCTGTTTCATAATTGTAACAAAGGCACTCTACAGATAAAATGTATTGAACACTTGATTTAAAAAAATATATAATTGCATATAGCCTACGGCCCTCAAACTCAACTCTGGACCTCGAAGCCAGTTCTACTGCAGTTTTTCATTGTACCCTCTAATCAGGGACTGATTTAGACCTGGACCACCAGGTGTGTGCAATTAATTATCAGGTAGAACATGAAAACCAGCATGCTCTGGACCTCATAGGGCAGGGGTGTCAAACTCATTCCACGGAGGGCCTAGTGTCTGCAGGTTTTTGGTTTTTCCTTTCAATAAAGCCCTAGACAACCAGGTGTGGGGAGTACCTAACTAATTAGTGATGTTAATTCATCAATCAAGTACAAGGGAGGAGCGAAAACCCGCAGACACTCGGCCCCCGTGGAATGAGTTTGACACCTGTGTCATAGGGTAAGAGTTGAGTACCCCTGGCCTACAGTAACAAACTAATGAAAATGCTATTGTGTTATTTGAAATAAAATAACAATCACATTCAATGTTACCTTAGAACTTCATAAACACAACCAAATTATTATTTTTTGCGATAGAATATATGAAATGCATAATATACACTGCTCAAAAAAATAAAGGGAACACTTAAACAACACAATGTAACTCCAAGTCAATCACACTTCTGTGAAATCAAACGGTCCACTTAGGAAGCAACACTGATTGACAATACATTTCACATGCTGTTGTGCAAATGGAATAGACAAAAGGTGGAAATTATGGGCAATTAGCAAGACACCCCCAATAAAGGAGTGGTTCTGCAGGTGGTGACCACAGACCACTTCTCAGTTCCTGTGCTTCCTGGCTGATGTTTTGGTCACTTTTGAATGCTGGCGGTGCTTTCACTCTCGTGGTAGCATGAGACCTTTTGTCTATTCCATTTGCACACACAACTTCCGGCGCCGACCGAGATGGCCGCCTCGCTTCGCGTTCCTTGGAAAATATGCAGTATTTTGTTTTTTTATGTGTTATTCCTTACATTGGTACCCCAGGTAATCTTAGGTTTCATTACATACAGTCGGGAGGAACTACTGAATATAAGATAATTTTCTGTAATTCTACAAATGTATTCATAGGGCATAGAGAAAATGTTGCAGTTTTAAAACACATTTAATGCGATTCTATTCATTTTGCCATGGGGTGGTGAGAAAACTTTGCAGTTTCAAAGCTAATTACCTACAGTTCTACACATTTCGCAATGGGATGGAGAGAATATTTAGCAGTTTTTTTGTACATTTTTTTAAGCAGTTCTACATATTTTGCCATGACTTATGCAACATTAATATGATATCTGAGCGAGAGTGACTAACAACATTTATGGGGCCCCATCCTTTTTACATGGATGATACATTGGACTATTTACATTTTGAGGAATTTCTTGTACAATGGGTTAAAGTTATGTATAGCAACCCTTATGTAATATAGCAACAAAACTAGGACCTGCCTTGTTGATAGTGTTTTTAGGAAGGCAGAGCAGCACTTTATTATGGACAAACTTCTTCCCATCTTAGCTACTATTGTGTCAGTATGTTTTGACCATGACAGTTTATGACAGCCTGGACTATTTATGACAGTTTGTGACAGCCTGGACAGTTTATGACAGCCTGGACTATTTATGACAGCTTATGACAGCCTGGACAGTTTATGACAGCCTGGACTATTTATGACAGCTTATGACAGCCTGGACAGTTTATGACAGCCTGGACTATTTATGACAGCTTATGACAGCCTGGACAGTTTATGACAGCCTGGACTATTTATGACAGCTTATGACAGCCTGGACAGTTTATGACAGCCTGGACTATTTATGACAGTTTATGACAGCCTGGACAGTTTATGACAGCCTGGACTATTTATGACAGCTTATGACAGCCTGGACAGTTTATGACAGCCTGGACTATTTATGACAGCTTATGACAGCCTGGACATTTTATGACAGCCTGGACTATTTATGACAGCTTATGACAGCCTGGACAGCTTATGACAGCCTGGACAGTTTATGACAGCCTGGACAGTTTATGACAGCCTGGACTATTTATGACAGCTTATGACAGCCTGGACAGTTTATGACAGCCTGGACTATTTATGACAGCTTATGACAGCCTGGACAGTTTATGACAGCCTGGACTATTTATGACAGCTTATGACAGCCTGGACAGCTTATGACAGCCTGGACAGTTTATGACAGCCTGGACAGTTTATGACAGCCTGGACTATTTATGACAGCCTGGACTATTTATGACAGCTTATGACAGCCTGGACAGTTTATGACAGCCTGGACTATTTATGACAGCTTATGACAGCCTGGACAGTTTATGACAGCCTGGACTATTTATGACAGTTTATGACAGCCTGGACTATTTATGACAGCTTATGACAGCCTGGACTATTTATGACAGCCTGGACTATTTATGACAGCTTATGACAACCTGGACTATTTATGACAGCCTGGACTATTTATGACAGCCTGGACTATTTATGACAGCCTGGACTATTTATGACAGCTTATGACAGCCTGGACTATTTATGACAGCCTGGACTATTTATGACAGCCTGGACTATTTATGACAGTTTATGACAGCCTGGACTATTTATGACAGTTTATGACAGCCTGGACTATTTATGACAGTTTATGACAGCCTGGACTATTTATGACAGCCTGGACAATTTATGACAGCTTATGACAGCCTGGACAGTTTATGACAGCCTGGACTATTTATGACAGCTTATGACAGCCTGGACAGTTTATGACAGCCTGGACTATTTATGACAGTTTATGACAGCCTGGACTATTTATGACAGTTTATGACAGCCTGGACAGTTTATGACAGCCTGGACTATTTATGACAGCTTATGACAGCCTGGACAGTTTATGACAGCCTGGACTATTTATGACAGCTTATGACAGCCTGGACAGTTTATGACAGCCTGGACTATTTATGACAGCTTATGACAGCCTGGACAGCTTATGACAGCCTGGACAGTTTATGACAGCCTGGACAGTTCATGACAGCCTGGACTATTTATGACAGCTTATGACAGCCTGGACATTTTATGACAGCCTGGACTATTTATGACAGCTTATGACAGCCTGGACAGCTTATGACAGCCTGGACAGTTTATGACAGCCTGGACAGTTTATGACAGCCTGGACTATTTATGACAGCTTATGACAGCCTGGACAGTTTATGACAGCCTGGACTATTTATGACAGCTTATGACAGCCTGGACAGTTTATGACAGCCTGGACTATTTATGACAGCTTATGACAGCCTGGACAGTTTATGACAGCCTGGACTATTTATGACAGCTTATGACAGCCTGGACAGTTTATGACAGCCTGGACTATTTATGACAGCTTATGACAGCCTGGACTATTTATGACAGTTTATGACAGCCTGGACTATTTATGACAGCTTATGACAGCCTGGACAGTTTATGACAGCCTGGACTATTTTCAATCCAGGGATACTCCAAGCAGTTTAGTCAACTCAACTTGCTCAATTTCCATATTATTTATTACAAGATTTAGTTGAGGTTTAGGGTTTCGTAAATGGTTTGTCCCAAATACACTGCTTTTAGTTTTAGAAATACGTAGGGCTAACTTATTCCTTGCCACCCACTCTGAAACTAACTTCAACTCTTTGTTAAGTGTTGCAGTCATTTCAGTCACTGTAGTAGCTAACATGTATAGTGTTGAGTCATCCGCATACATAGACACTAGCTTTACTCAAAGTTAGTGGCATATCGTTAGCAAAAATTGAAAAAAGCAAGGGGCCGAAACAGCTACCCTGGGGAATTCCTTATTCTACCTGGATTATGTTTGAGAGGCTTCCATTAAAGAACACTATCTGTGTTCTGTTAGACAAGGAACTCTTTATCCACATTATAGCAAGAGGTGTAAAACCATAAAACATGTTTTTCCAGCAGCAGACTATGATCGACAATGTCAAAGCTGCACTGAAGTCTAACAAGACAGCCCCCACAATCGTTTTATCATCAATTTCCCTCAGCCAATCATCAGTCATTTGTGTGAGTGCTGTGCTTGTTAAGTGTCCTTCCCTATAAGCTTTCTGAAAGTCTGTTGTCAATTTGTTTACTGTGAAATAGCATTGTATCTGGTAAAACACAATTTTTCCCAGAAGTTTACTAAGGGTTGGTAACAGGCTGGTTGGTCGGCTATTTGAGCCAGTAAAGGTGGCTTTACTATTCTTAGGTAGCGGAATGACTTTAGCTTCCCTCCAGGCCTGAGATAACACACTTTCCAGTAGACTTAAATTTAAGATATGGCAAATAGGAGTGGCAACATCGTCTGCTATTAGCCTCAGTAATTTTCCATCCAGATTGTCAGACCCGGTGGCTTGTCATTGTTAATAGACAATCAGTTTTTAACCTCTTCCACACTGACTTTACGGAATTCAAAAGTGTAACGGCGGTCCTCCTCCTCTTCGACAGAAAAGGAGGAGTATTGAGGGAACCAAGGCGCAGCAGAGTTTGAACACATAATTTATTAAAGAAAACACGAACTTGACTAAACTAACAAAACAACAAACGGTGTAGACAGACCTGAACAACGAACTTACATATAAACACGAGAACTCACGAACAGGAAAAAATAGCCTACACATAAAATGACGATGTACAACACAAACCGAACAGTCCCGTATGGTGCGACAAACACTGACACAGGAGACAACCACCCACCACGAACACTGTGAAAACGCCTACCTAAATATGACTCTTAATTAGAGGAACGCCAAACACCTGCCTCTAATTAAGAGCCATACCAGGCAACCCAATAAACCAACACAGAAACAGAAAACATAGAATGCCCACCCAAACTCACGTCCTGACCAACTAACACATATAACAAACTAACAGAAATAGGTCAGGAACGTGACAAAAAGTACAATTCTTGTCTTTCATAATTTGGTCCGATATACTTGGATGTGTAGTGTCAGTGTTGGTTGCTGGCATGTCATCCCTAAGTTTACTTATCTTGCCAATGAAAAGGTAATTAAAGTACTTGGCAATATCAGTGGGCTTTGTGATGAATGAGCCATCTGATTCAATGAATGATGAATTTTTCCCCCAACATTTTATTAAAGGTGCCCCAAAGCTTTTTACTATAATTCTTTATATAATTTATCTTTGTTTCATAGTATAGTTTCTTTTTTTTCAATTTAATTTAGTCACATGATTTCTTAATTTGCAGTACGTTTGCCAATCAGTTGGGCTGCCAAACTTAATTGCCATACCTTTTTCCTCATCCCTCTCAACCATAAAATGTTTCAATTCTTCATCAATCCAAGGGGATTGAACAGTTTTTACAGTCATTTTCTTCATTGGTGTGTGTTTATTATTAACTGGTAAAAGCAATTTCATAAAGGTGTCAAGTGCAGCGTCTAGTTCCTCCTCATTCACACAACAGACCAGCAAATATTCTTTACATCATCAACATATGAATCACTACAAAACTTATTTTATGACCTCTTATACACTATATTAGGCCCAGCCTTTGGAACTTTGCTTTTCCTAGATATGGCTATTATATTGTGATCACTACATCCTGTGGATGTGGATCCTGCTTTAAAGCAAATTTCTGCAGCATTAGTAAAGATGTGATCAATACATGTTGATGATTTAATTCCTGTGCTGTTTGTAACTACCCTGGTAGGTTGACTGACAACCTGAATCAGGTTGCAGGCATTGGTTTCAGTTTTCAGTTTTTTCTTGAGTGGGCGGCTTGATGATAGACAATCAATATTTAAATCACCCAGAAAATATACTTCTCTATTGATATCACATACATGATCAAGCCTTTCACACATCTTATTCAGATACTGACTGTTAGCACTTGGTTGTCTATAGCAGCTTCCCACAAGAATGGGCTTTAGGTGAGGCAGATTAACCTGTAGCCATATTACTTCAACAGTATTTAACATTAGATCATCTCTAAGCTTTACAGGAATGTGGTTCTGGATATAGACCGCAGCAACGCCCCCGTTGGCATTTCGGTAGATGTTAAAACCATGTAGTGCTACCATTGTATCATCAAAGGTATTATCTAATTGAGTTTCAGAGAGTCAGAATATGATTGTAATCTGTAACGAGTGCGTTGAGAGTCGGGAAGCAAGTTCAGGGAGTGTGTGTTTTATTAATAAACTCAACTAAATACAAAACAAGAAACACAAACAACGCACAGACATGACACTGGAGCAGAAACAATGATACCTGGGAAAGAAACCAAAGGGAGTGACATATATAGGGCAGGTAATCAAGGAAGTGATGGAGTCCAGGTGAGTCAGAAGGTAGGCCTTGAAATACATCCACAGGTACACCTCCAATTGACTCAAATGATGTCAATTAGCCTATCAGAAGCTTCTAAAGCCATGACATAATTTTCTGGAATTTTCCAAGCTGTTTAAAGGCACAGTCAATTTATTGTATGTAAACTTCTGACCCACTGGAATTGTGATAAGTGAAATAATCTGTCTGTAAACAATTGTTGGGAAAATGACTTGTGTCATGCACAAAGTAGATGTCCTAACTGACTTGCCAAAACTGTAGTGTGTTAACAAGAAATGTGTTAAAAAAAGTGCACCAGTTACATTTAAGGACAAAAATGCTTGCCGCTGCGCCACACAGGTTACAAAAAAGCAGGGAAAACATCTTTGATGTTCTGATGCCATGTCACTTGCTTTATGAACTGATACACAACCATTGATTGATTCAACAAATCACTTTTCTATTGAAATTATTATACAAAATTCTTGTTACCAACACAATTCTACTTGCCTTCGGAAAGTATTCAGACCCCTTGACTTTTTCCGCATTTTGCTACGTTACAGCCTTATTCTAAAATTGACTGAATCTACACACAATACCCCATAATAACGAAGCAAAAACTTTTTTTATACACTTTTGCTAATTTATTACAAATAAAAACCGGAAATATCACATTTACATAAGTATTCAGACCCTTTACTCAGAACTTTGTTGAAGCAACTTTTTCAGTGATTACAGCATCGGGTCTTCTTGGGTATGACGCTACAAGCTTGGAACAGCTGTATTTGGGGAGGTTCTCACATTCTTCTCTGCAGATCCTCTCAAACTCTGTGAGGTTGGATGGGGAGTGTTGCTGCACAGCTATTTTCAGGTCTCTCCAGAGATGTTCGATCGAGTTCAAGTCTAGGCTCTGGCTGGGCCACTCAAGGACATTCAGAGACTCCTGTATTGTATTGGCTGTGTGCTTAGGGTTGTTGTCCTGTTGGAAGGTGAACCTTCACCCTAGTTTGAGTTCCTGGTCGCCCTGGAGAAGGTTTTCATAAAGGATCTCTCTGTACATTGCTCCTTTTATCTTTGCCTCTGTCCTGACTAGTCTCCCAGTCCCTGCCTCTGAAAAACATCCCCACAGCATGATGTTGCCGCCACCACCATGCTTCACCATAGGGATGGTGCCAGGTTTCCTCCAGACGTGACGCTTGGCATTCAGGCCAAAGAATCTTGTTTCTCATGGTCTGAGTCTTAGGCTGACTTTTGGCAAACACCAAGTGGGCTGTCATGTGCCTTTTATTGAGGAGTGGCTTCCGTCTGGCCACTCTACCATAAAGGCCTGATTGGTGGGGTGGTGCAGAGATGGTTGTCCTTCTGGAAGGTTCTCCCATCAACACAGAAGAACTCTGGAGCTCTGTCTGAGTGACCATTGGGTCATCTCATCCTGGGAAACCAGCTCTAGGAAGAGTCTTGGCGGTTCCAAACATCTTCCATTTAAGAATGATAGAGGCCCCTGTGTTCTTGGGGAACTTCAATGCTGCAGAAATGTTTTGGTACCTTTCCCCAAATCTGTGCCTCAACACAATCCTATCTTGGAGCGCTACAGACAATTCTTTCGACCTCATGCTTGGTTTTTTGCTCTGACATACACTGTCAACTGTGGGACCTTATATAGACAAATATGTGCCATTCCAAATCATGTCCAATCAATGGAATTTACCACAGGTGGACTCCAATCAAGTTGTAGAAACATTTCAAAGAGGATCAATGGAAACAAGATGCACCTGAGCTCAATTTCGAGTCTCATAGCAAAGGGTCTGAATACTTATGTAACCATGGTATTTAATTTATTTCACTGTTAGCCTACACCTGTTGTTTACGTAGCATGTGAAAAATACATTTGATTTGAGTGAAATACTTGAAAAAACATTGCATTTGGCTTCACTGCTGTTGGCGGATGGAGTGGATTGAGATGCAGCCCATGCAAAGAAAAACACATCTTAAACAGACAGATTTTTATGGGGATGTTTTTATTATGCTAATTAGATTTCCTTCACGAACATCAACTCTAGGGGGTTAATTTAACACTAGTTTTTACTTTCCCATCGTCCTTTTCATAGTGTATTTAGTCATTAGAAATAGATGTGACTTTCCATGCCTTTCATTCAGATCAGTGATAGGAATGTCTGTCACCTTACCTACATTTCACTGAACAGAACAGGATATTTAATTAAAAAATTATATTCAATCGCATGGTGTTATTGTTACTTGACTGAGTTCACTTCAACGGATGTGCTAACTTATCCAGACCTGCTGTTTCACTCACACTCTCACACTGCTAACCTGTTGCCCCTTCTATAACCACTGTGCTTATTATTTGACCCTGCTGGTCGTCTATGAACCTTTGAACATCTTGAAGAACGATCTAGCCGAAGATTTTTTACAACTAATCCAAGATAGGCCAGAGCCTGTCGTTTCCAATGGGAGCAAATGAACCATAGTGGGCAGAACAAGCAAGGAGGTGGGCAGAGCCAATCACGATCTAGCAAGATCCTATTGTCGTTAGGGAATGCCTACACTGTGAAGTGCGCATGTCCAATAACTAAATTCGCCCTTGCACTCCTTACAAACAACGCAATTTAAAAAAGACTTTGCCAAAGGGTAGCGTCTTCAAAACGTAGTCCACTCTGTTTGTTACAGATTCTAGTTTTGGAAACAGAAAACTCTATTGAAATCAAATGTTTCATCGGGGAGAGAAATTGCAGAATGTCGGCCAAAATCCATCCCGCTCCATCTTCTCCCACTGCCGGCCACTGGGCGTCCTCTCATCACCATATTTGGTAGTGAGTGAAAACGCCAACCGGATGCTTCACATTTATATATCCGGGGAAATATCTGGCTCATTGTTCTATCTATGATCTAGAATTAATGGCCATGTACTGTTATAATCTCCACCAGGTACAGCCAGAAGAGGACTGGCCACCAATCAGACCCTGGTTCCTCTCTGGGTTTCTTCCTAGGTTCCTGCCTTTTTAGGGAGCTTATCATATCTCTCAGCATGCTTTGTTGTAGGTAGATTTTTGTTGAATAGTTTGTTTTAATATCTATGTTTCCTCATGCACATTGATTGATGAATTGATCTTATACTATACTAAGATAAAGAACTTACATTTTAAACTAATCCTATCTGTAAGGGGTTGGACATATTACACCCGCTACTGAGATGGTTGTTCCAGTTAAAATGGTTTAGGTAGTCTTGATTGATAGTAATGTCAACATAGCAGTCAGTCTTAGTGTAGGTTGTGGTTGATAAAATATTCCCATTGTTGGATATCCTTCCTCTGGCTAGTTTATGATAGGAATTACTAATTGCATCACAAACCAGTGCCATTGTGACTTGCATGGCTGATAGCCCATGTGTATAATCTATTTCGGCTTCAGTGCATTGAGTTTTTCTCACTTTCTGGCATTTTGATTTCCGCATTGGGTGTGATTGCAGTGCCAAACAGGAGCAGTGTAAGGACGGGACAGAGGGAATGGAGACGGGGTCAGAGGTTGTAGTTCACAGGACACAGAGTGTGGCCACAGAGTCAGATGGTGTAACCAGAGGGTCAAAGAAGAGTGTGGTCCTGCAGGGTCTAACAGGGAGTGTTATTTGGGGGGATGTCTCTGGATCTGGACACCGTCTAGAGCCTCTGACCAGGCTCCCATACGTCACCCCACTGCCCTGCCTTCTCTCCCACACCCCAGATGGCCCTGTCTTATCTAGGCCTGAGCTTAGGGAGAGCCCTGAGCACATGGAGCTGGTCCTATCCCCTGGGCCACAAGAGGATCCCAACGACCAAACACAGTTGCTTGGCCTAGACAACCTTCAGGCAGCACAGACTACCAATACCTCCTCGTTCTGTGGGGAAAGATGGTGCTTCCATCAGTGAGAGTTTGAAAGACAGACAGCAGTGATAGAACCTGTTACACCTCAGTGGACAGAGACACTATCCAATGGCTGCCTGGTTATGATCCTTTATCCAGAGTCCATGACCTCATATTTTCACCTGATACAAGCAAAGGGGCCTGGGGAGAGAGAGAGGACATGAGGACCCTAGAATAGGCCTTGAGGGAACTAGAAGTATCATACCTGATGGATCATCTAGTGTCATACTAGAGGGGGAACGTCTAGATTCGGGAGCCAACGGCCAGGTATCAAAGGACATGAGTGTGTATGAGGAGTACCTGCAGTGTGTGTCCCGTTTGGACCACCTCAGAAAGGAGCAGAACCAAGCCCCTGCTGATGTCATGACCCTACCTGCGGACCAAAGGACTGATCTGTCTAAACGACCTGTGAGGGCTCCTGCTGAGCTGGTGGTCGCTGAGCAACCTGTCCACCAGGACATCCCTAATGAGGGGAGAGGTGCATTATTCATGAATTCAGAAGTGAAGAACAGCAGAAGTATGGCTCTAATAAAGGATCCTCATCCTATACATGCATTATATACATAACACATACTTTACCTACTGATGATATACACAGTCAGTACATAGAGCACTTACCCTACATACACTTTCCAATGTAAAGAGACATCATTTTGATCTTTCTTTGTCTTTGGTCAGTGTTGCAGCCCAAGAGCGGCGTAGGTCAACTTGGTGCTCGTGTCAAAGGTTGCAGTCGTTCCTGGAGGTTCTGGGAAGGTCAAGCCTCTCCTGGTCATCCTTCACTGAGAAGTGCTACCACAGTAACATCTATCATGAGTTACTCGTCTACTTACGTCAATATCCTCTCAAATAACCAATACGTTTGTGTGTAACTGAGGAATAAGTTATTGGTTGTTACTTGGATTTGTATTAATAGCAATCAATGACATCAAATTAAGTATGGTGAAATATATGTGAGTACTGGCACCTTTTTCATTCCACTAAGAGCAAGAGAGACAGCCATGTGGTGAATATCACTCACATGGAGTTACACTACCCTCTGTAGTCTGTCAGCGGGACAGCACCTGTACACAGAAAGACAGCAGCAGGGGTGTATTCATTTGAACCTTTATTTAACTAGGCATATAAGTAAATAAATAAGAACAAATTCTTATTTACAATGACAGCCTAGGAACAGTGGGTTAACTGCCTTGTTCATGGGCAGAATTACAGATTTTTACCTTGTCAGCTCGGGGATTCAATCAAGCAACCTTTAGGTCACTGGCCCAATGCTCTTACCACTAGGCTACTTGCTGCCCCATTAGTGCACAGCATAGCAAACCGTAGTGTTGTGTTGTTGAATTAAAGAAGTAGTCGTGGTTCTCGTTTAACTGGCTTTAATAACAACTCACACTTTCCTAGGTTTCACAGTTCAAAGTCATTTTCATTCTCTCGTTCTAGTCACATCTTCATCACTATAACAGGTAGGTTATCTGTCTATCTCACGATAGTCCAATCACTATACCACATCCCTTACCTTGTTAAATTTAAAATCCACTTTAACAATACAATTATATTCCCGTTTCTAACATTTATGTTACAATGAGCTTACTCATTAATGAGCTTACTCATTAAATATGATTTTCTTTAACATTCAAAAGATAACTACTTATATTTTTATATAAATTTAGGCGAAAATCGAAAAAAAGGGGCGGGTCCTTAAGTTAAAGTTTCAACAGCAATTTTTCTGTGATTCTAAATGAACAATATTTAACAGTCAAATTGAACATTTCTGAAACTCTTTTGATACTAATCTTATATCAGTTCTTTGATATCAGACATTTTTACATGACCATGTCCTTGGTAATGTCCATGTCTCACAACTCTACCACTTCTGGTAGTCACTTGTGATTCAAAATTGTCCAAAGAACCATGAGACACTTCCACAGCTGGGCTGTGCTGAGATGTCTCAGCTTCTGAAGATCCATTATTCACACGTAAGTCATTTGCAGGTTCTGGAATGCTAAACTCAAGTCTGAAAGGAGTGTGTCGAAGGTGTTCGACATTCCTTATGAGTCTAGATCCATATTCTGTGCTCAATAGTTCAAATTAGGTTTGTCCCAGTAATACATAGCGTGTCTCTGAACATGGCTTCCAACTTTCCATTCTCCATACTTGCGATGTACACAATGTCTTCAACATCGAAGTTGTGTTCTTTGGCTCTGTTTGTTTTGTCAGTGTATTGTTTCATTTTTTGTGTGTATACTGAACAAAAATATCAATGCAACAATTTCAACGAGTTACAGATCATATAAGGAAATCAGTCAATTGACATAAAGGCCCTATGAATTTCACATGACTGGGTAGGGGCTCAGCCATGGGTGGGCCTGGGAGGGCATAGACCCACCCACTTGGGAGCCAGGCCCACCCACTGGGGAGCCAGGCCCAGCCAATCAGAATGAGTTTTTCCCCACAAAAGAGCTTTATTACAGATAGAAATACAGGTGGCTAATCTCAGATGATCCCGCAGGTAAAGACGCAAGATGTGGAGGTCCTGGGCTGGCGTGGTTACACATGGTCTCTGCTTGTGAGGCCTGTTGGATGTACTGAAAAATTATCTAAAGTGACGTTGGAGGCAGCTTATGGTAGAGAAATTAACATTAAATTCTCTGGCAACAGCTCTATTGGACATTCCTGCAGTCCGCATGCAAATTGCTCGCTCCCTCAACTTGAAACATCTGTGGCATTTTGTTGTGTGACAAAACTGCACATTTTAGAAAGGGATTTTTATTGTAACTAGCACAAGGTGCACCTGTGTAATGATCATGCTGTTTAATCAGCTTCTTGATATGCCACACCTGTCAGGTGGGTGGATTATCTTGGCAAAGGATAAATGTTCACCCGCAGGGATGTAAACAAATTTGTGCACAGAATTTGAGAGAAATAAGCTTTTTGTAAACATATTGGAAAATTCTGGGATATTTTAGCATGCAAAGCGTGCAAAGATTTTTAACATCTCTGCAGACACCATACTTGACAACAGCTTCTGACGACAGCTTCTGTCTAATAGGTGTTATAGTCAAGTACGGTAAGTATGTATTCCTTATGGATCAGTCCCACAAAGTCAATACCTAGTTTACACCAGGGTTTCAGTGATAGTTCAAGTGGTTGGTCTTTGTGCAGTGGCTGGTTTAGCACACATGCTGTGAAATTTGCTTCTCGGGTACTGTTTTGTATGAACAACTCCTTGATGAGTTTCGTGTACGATTTTCAATGTTTGGAACTGGATTTGTACATTTTCCTGTTTCCACAATTTGAATCAACTTTGTCAAGTTTTTATCCTGTTTTGTTGCTACTTTCAGATCCTAGGTTGTCAATGCTGTCACGCGGGACTAGGTTGGCGAAAGAACCAGACGCAGAGAGAGAGAGCCGCTTGGAAAAATATTCCTTATATTTTTTCTTAACAAAACTGAAATAAGCCCGAACATCCAGGGCGCAGAGAGAACACTTGCCAAACACCCAAAAATCACACACGTAACAAAAAACAATCCCGCACAAAACAAGGGCGGGTTAAACTCCTAATTATAGGGAAGCTAATTACGAAACAAAAAACAGGTGCAACTAATAAGACAAAACAAACAGACAAACGAAAAAGGGATCGGTGGCGGCTAGTAGGACGGTGACGACGACCGCCGAGCACCGCCCGAACAGGCAGGGGAGTCAACTTCGGCGGAAGTCGTGACAGTACCCCCCTCCTGACGCGCGGCTCCCGCAGCGCGCCGCCACCGGCCTCGAGGACGACCCAGAGGGCAAGGTGCCGGGCGATCCGGGTGGAGGCGGTGGAAGTCTCTCAGTAGAGTAGGATCTAAAATGTCCCCCACCGGAACCCAGCATCTCTCCTCCGGACCGTACCCCTCCCAGTCCACGAGGTACTGTAGGCCCCTCACCCGGCGTCTCGAGTCCAGAATGGCACGTACTGTGTACGCCGGGGACCACTCGATCTCCAGAGGGGAGGAAGGGACCTCAGGCACCTCACTTTCTTGCAGGGGACCAGCCACCACCGGCCTGAGGAGAGACACATGAAACGAGGGGTTAATACGGTAATACCTAGGGAGTTGTAACCTATAACACACCTCGTTTATTCTCCTCAGGACTTTAAACGGCCCCACACACTGCGGCCCCAGCTTCCGACAGGGCAGGCGGAGAGGCAGGTTTCGGGTCGAGAGCCAAACCCTGTCCCCCGGTGTGAACACGGGGGCCTCACTGCGGTGCTGGTCAGCGCTCCTCTTCTGCCGTTGTCCTGCTAACTTTAGCGATTCCTGGACGGCTTTCCAGGTGTCCTTGGAGCGCTGTACCCATTCCTCTACCGCAGGAGCCTCGGTCTGACTCTGGTGCCATGGGGCCAGGACCGGCTGGTAACCTAACACACACTCAAACGGGGACATGTTCGTTGAGGAGTGGCGGAGGGAGCCCAAGGAACATACCTCGCCCACTCACCAGGCCGGTCCCGGCAATATGACCGCAGAAACCTGCCCACATCCTGGTTTACGCGCTCCACCTGCCCATTACTCTCGGGGTGAAAACCCGAGGTCAAGCTGACCGAGACCCCCAGTCTTTCCATAAACGCCCTCCAAACTCTGGACGTGAATTGGGGGCCCCGATCAGAAACGATATCCTCAGGCACCCCATAGTGCCGGAAGACATGGGTAAACAAGGCTTCCTCAGTCTGCAGGGCCGTAGGGAGACCGGGCAACGGGATGAGACGGCAGGACTTAGAAAACCGATCCACAACGACCAAAATCGTAGTGCTTCCCTGGGACGGGGGAAGATCGGTAAGAAAGTCCACCGATAAGTGTGTCCACAGCCGTTGTGGAACGGGGAGGGGCTGTAACTTCCCTCTAGGCAAGTGCCGAGGAGCCTTGCTCTGAGCGCACACCGAGCAGGAGGAGACATAAAATCTCACGTCCTTAGCCAACGTGGGCCACCAGTATCTCCCTCTAAGACTCCGCACTGACCTCTCGATGCCAGGATGACCCGAGGAGGGGAGAGTATGAGCCCAACGGATTAGCTTATCCCGGACCCCCCCCCCGGCACGTACTGAACCCCCGCTGGACAGTTAGGAGGGGTCTGCTCTAACCGTGAGGCTCTCTCTATCTCCGCGTCCACCTCCCATACCACCGGTGCCATGAGACATGAAGGTGGAATGATGGGAGTTGGCTCAACGGACCGCTCCTCGGTATCATAGAGACGGGACAGCGCGTCGGCCTTGGTGTTTTGGGAGCCTGGTCTGTACGAGATGGTGAACTGGAACCGGGTGAAAAACATGGCCCATCTAGCCTGACGCGGATTTAGTCTCCTCGCCTCCCGGATGTACTCGAGATTACGATGGTCAGTCCAGATGAGAAAAGGGTGTTTCGCCCCCTCAAGCCAATGTCTCCACACCTTCAGAGCCTTGACTACAGCTAACAACTCCCGGTCCCCCACATCATAGTTTCGCTCCGCCGGACCGAGCCTCCTCGAAAAGAAGGCACAAGGGCGGAGCTTGGGTGGTTCGCCCGAGCGCTGGGACAGCACGGCCCCGACCCCCGCCTCGGACGCGTCCACCTCCACTATGAACGCTAAAGAGGGGTCCGGATGCGCCAACATGGGCGCATTGGTAAACAGCTCCTTCAGACGACTGAAAGCTCTGTCCGCCTCTGCTGACCAACGCAAGCGCACCGGTCCTCCCTTCAGCAGTGAGGTAATGGGAGCAGCCACCTGACCAAAACCCCGGATAAACCTCCAGTAGTAATTGGCAAACCCTAAAAACCGCTGCACCTCTTTCACCGTGGTCGGAGTCGGCCAATTATGCACGGCTGTAACGCGGTCATCCTCCATCACCACCCCATAGGTGGAAATACGATGGAACCCAGGAAGGAAACGGTCTGTTTGAAGAACTCACATTTCTCCGCCTTGCAATACAGGTCGCCCAAGTACCTTACGCACCAGAGACACATGCGCCGCGCGGGTGGCAGAGTAGATCAAGATGTCATCAATGTACACTACCACTCCCTGCCCGAGCAGGTCTCGGAGAATCTCATCTACGAAGGCTTGAAAGACAGCTGGAGCATTTTTCAACCCATATGGCATGACGCGGTACTCATAATGACCAGATGTAGTACTAAATGCGGTTTTCCACTCATCTCCTCCCCGGATACGCACCAGATTATACGCACTCCTCAGGTCCAATTTTGTGAAGAAGCGTGCCCCGTGAAATGATTCCACCGCCGTAGCGATGAGAGGTAGTGGGTAACTAAACCCCACTGTGATGGAAAAAACAAGGGCGGGTTAAACTCCTAATTATAGGGAAGCTAATTACGAAACAAAAAACAGGTGCAACTAATAAGACAAAACAAACAGACAAACGAAAAAGGGATCGGTGGCGGCTAGTAGGACGGTGACGACGACCGCCGAGCACCGCCCGAACAGGCAGGGGAGTCAACTTCGGCGGAAGTCATGACAAATGCAGGTAAGTTCTGTGTGCTAATTGAAAGCACTCTCTGAATATCATAGTCAGCATATCAATTTTCTTCAGTTTCAGGTGAGAGAAGTCGATTTAAGGAATCTGCAATGTTTATTTTTCCCACAATGTGCTACATTTTGTAGTCATACGGTTGTAGTCTGAGTCAAAGTCTTTGAATTCTCGGTGGACACAGCATCGACTTCTCAGGATTCAACATGTAGATCAGTGGTTTGTGATCAGTTTGTATTACAAACTTGCCTCCATATAGACAAGTTCTTAACTTCTCTGGGATAGTTGGGATGCTAGCGTCCCACTTGACAAGCACCCCCAACCCACCCCCCCCCCCACTGATTAGCATCGCTAGCATAGCGTCACAATTAAATAGTAGCATCTAAATATCATTAAATCACAAGTCCAAGACACCAAATGAAAGATACAGATCTTGTGAATAAAGCCATCGTTTCTGATTTTTAAAATGTTTTACAGGGAAGACAAAATATGTAAATCTATTAGCTAACCACGTTAGCAAAAGACACCACTTTTCTAACTCCATCAGTTTCTTACTCCATCAGGTGCTATCACAAATTCAACCAAATAAAGATATTGATAGCCACTAACCAAGAAAAAAACTCATCAGATGACAGTCTGATAACATATTTATTGTATAGGATAGGTTTTGTTAGAAAAATGTGCATATTTCAGGTATAAATCATAGTTTACAATTGCACCCACCATCACAGCTCGACTAGAATAAATACAGAGAGCAACGTGTATTACCTAATTACTAATCATAAAACATTTCTTAAAAATACACAGCTCACAGCAATGGAAAGACAGATCTTGTGAATTCAGACAATATTTCAGACGTTCTAAGTGTTTTACAGCGAAAACACAATAAATCGTTATATTAGCATACCACATGTGCAAACGTTACCCGAGCATTGATTCAAGCCAAAGAGAGCGATAACGTAATCATCGCCAAAATATATTAATTTTTTCACTAACCTTCTCAGAATTCTTCCGATGACACTCCTGTAACATCATATTACAACATACATATAGAGTTTGTTCGAAAATGTGCATATTTAGCCACCAAAATCATGGTTAGACAATGAGAAAAGTAGCCCAGCTGGTGAGAAAATGTTCGTGCGCCATATTAGACAGTGATCTAGTCTTATACATAAATACTCATAAACTTGACTAAAAAATACAGGGTTGACAGGAATCGAAAGACAAATTAGTTCTTAATGCAATCGCTGATTTACATTTTTTAAATTATCCTTACTTTTCAATACAGGTTGCGCCAAGCGAAGCTATACCAAACAAAATGGCGGCATAAGTGTTTAACATTTTTTGACAAAAACACGATTTATCATCATAAAGTGTTCTTACTATGAGCTGTTCTTCCATCAGAATCTTGGGCAATGAATCCTTTCTTGGGTCTAATCGTCTTTTGGTCGAAAGCTGTCCTCTTGCCATGTGGAAATGACCACTAACGTTCGGCATGAACTGGAAACGTGCCCAGCGGTTCAAAGTGTCTCAGAAAGAAATGCCTCAAAATCGCACTAAATGGATATAAATTGCTATAAAACGGTTTAAATGAACTACCTTATGATGTTTTTAACACCTATAACGAGTAAAAACATGACCGGAGAAATATTACTGGCTAAACAACAGGTTGGAAGGAGGCGAGTCCGACGTCCTTCGTGCGTCAGGCGCAGGCAGCAAAAGGAAGCTACTTCCGGTATTTAGTGTTTTATACAGGCCCTGATTGCGCAATCGACTCCATTCAAAGCGTCACCACGTACTGACACCCAGGGGAAGACGTAAGCAGTGTCTGTTTCTCCATAGCATTTACAGGGACCTTTAAACCGACCCCAGATCAGGGGCCAAGATGTCTGAAATCTGACTCCCTGTCATGAAAAGTGCTGTAGAAGGAGTTCTGTTTCACTCAGAGACAAAATTCCAACGGCTATAGAAACTAGAGAGTGTTTTCTATCCAATAATAATAATAATATGCATATTGTACGAGCAAGAATTGAGTACTAGGCAGTTTAATCTGTAGAGCAAATTATGCTAATGCGAAACAGCACCCCCTATATTGACAAGAAGTTTTAACTACCTTATGATGTTTTTAACACCTATAATGAGTAAAAACATGACCGGCGATATATTACTGGCTAAACAACAGCTTGGAAAGAGAGCAGGTCCGACGTCCATCGTGCGTCAGGCGCAGGGAGCAAAAGAACGGTACATCCGGTCTTTGGCCTTTTATACAGGCCCTGATTGCGCAATCGACTCCATTCAAATTGTCACCACTTACTGACATCTAGAGGAAGGCGTGGGCAGTGTTTGTATCCTCATAGCATTTACAGGGACATTAAAACTGACCTGGGACCAGAGGCCAAGATTTCTGAAATCTCACTCCATATCAGGAAAAGTGCTGTAGAATGAGTTCTGTTCCACTCAGAGACATAATTCAAACGGCTATAGAAACTAGAGAGTGTTTTCTATCCAATAATAATAATAATAATATGCATATTGTACGAGCAAGAATTGAGTACTAGGCAGTTTAATTTGGAGATCAATTTTCGCTAAGTCGAACCCCCTATATCCCAAAGAAGTTAAGTGTTCTGCTGCCCACACGTACCCAAGAGCTTCTCGCTCGATCTGAGACTATCTTCTCTCTGTAGGGGTCAGTGAACGACTTAAATAAACGATTGGCTTGTTCTGTCCCTTTTTCTGTTGCTGTAGCAATATAACTCCAAGTCCGACTGGGGTTGTGTCACTAATCACTACTGTTGGTACATCTAGTTTGAAGTATGGTTCCCTAGTCAGGGCTCTTTTCATTTCTCTAGATGATTCATCTGTTTCGGATTCCCATTCTTGTTCTTTTCTGAACAGTTTCCGTAGTGGTTGTGAGAGGTTTGCGTAGTTTGATATAAATTTCATGAGAAATGCAAATGTCCACAGGAATGATTGTAGTTCAACTTTTTGCGAGTCTGGTTTTATCCCTTCTGCCATGGCAACATGTCCAAGGATTTCAATCTGCTTTATTCCAAAGATGCATTTTTCCTTGTTAAGTGTCAGTCCTCACTTGGAATCCTTGGAAGACTTTCCTCAGTCTGTGGTCCAGTTCACTAGACAACAACATTTTCCATGTAGCAAACTACACCTTGTAATCCAAATAGCATAACGTCCATGGCTTTCGGGTAGGCCTCAGGTACGATTGATAATCTGAAAGGAACTTTCTTGAATCTGTAGCATCCTCTGTGTGTGATGAATGTTGTTTGGTTTCTTGATTCTAGTTCAACTTGCCAAAATCCTTTTCTCTCATCCAGTTTTGCAAACACTTTCGCTCCTTGCATTGCTTGCAGTATACTGTCTATTGTGGGAACTGGGTGTCGTTCTCGTATGATAGCTTTGTTCAGTTCTCGTAAGTCAGTACAAACTCTGACTTTTTTTGTGTCTTTCTTTGGAATGAGGAGAATATTGGAAATCCATTTTGATGCTTCATTCACTTCTTCGATGATATCATCATCTAACAACTTGTCTAGTTCTTGATTGACAGCTTCCAGCATTGGATAAGGAACGCGTCTCAGGCCTTGAGCTACAGGGGCTATTTGCTTATTCACCGTAACTTTGTGACTGTGTCCATTGATATGTCCAAGTCCTTGGAAAAGGGACTCATTTTCCTGTGCTAGCTGCAGAAATCTGCCTGGTGATTGCTCTACTGAATTGACATTATCTCTTGTGCTCAGAATTTTCAAGTCAAAACATGTTATCTTCCCCTTCTTTTTGTTTTTTTCCAGAGTCCTGGAGGCATCCAGTCTCTGTTGCTCCAGGCGCTGATTGGTCTCCCAGTTGGCCCGGTCATCCTCAAACTGGCGTCTCTTCTCCTCCAGCTCCTTGTGCTTATTAGGTTCTTATTTGTGTTAGGTTCTTATTTTTCAGAGTAAATAACTCACGGACACTAGAGAAGCATTAACCAAGTTTAATTCTTCCCAAAGGATCTGTACAGCTGTAATTCAGACAACCCAACATTTCTCCAATCACAGGCATATATATTCCCCTTAAGACACTCCTCCTTCTCTCCAATCCTTACATGTTATGGTTCCACAGGAAAAGGGCAGTAAACCATTATTACTCCCTTCGGGGGATCTGACCTCACCTCCTGACCTCAACCCCTCCTTCACCTAGTCCACAGATGTCCATCTGTCTCCCCTATAGCAATCCTTTGATCTCCTTCTGTCCACCCAGCACATTCCACAACCACTCTGTCTTTCTACAGATCTCACTCCATAATATACTATGCGTCTGATCTATCATGTCTTTAATATCTCAATGTTCAAAATTTCAAATCCAACAGTAGCTCATGTTCAGCTTTTGTCCATTGTGTCACGACTTCCGCCGAAGTCGGTCCCTCTCCTTGCTCGGGCGGTGTTCGGCGGTCGACGTTGCCGGCCTTCTAGCCATCGCCGATCCACTTTTCATTTTCCATTTGTTTTGTCCTTGTTTTACACACCTGGTTTCAATCCCCCAATTACTTGTTCATTATTTAACCCTCTACGGCCGTTGTGGAACAGGTAGGGGTTGTAATTTCCCTCTGGGCATGTGCCTGGGAGCTTTGCACTGGGCGCACACCGAACAGGAGGAAACATAAACCCTCACGTCCTTGGCCAAGGTGGGCCACCAGTACTTCCCACTAAGGCAACGCACCGTCCGACCGATGCCAGGATGACCAGAGGGTGACATTTGGGCCCAAAAGATCAAACGGTCGCGGACAGCAGACGGAACATACAGGCGCCCAGCTGGACACTGGGGCGGAGTGGGCTCTGTGCATAACGCCCGATCGATGTCCGCGTCCAGCTCCCACACCACCGGTGCCACCAGGCAAGAGGCCGGAAGTATGGGAGTGTGATCCATGGACCGCTCCTCTGTGTCATACATCCGGGACAATGCGTCTGCCTTAGCAGACGCATTGGGAACCTGGTCTGTAGGATAGAGTGAAAACAAAACGGGTAAAGAACATAGCCCAACCCTAGAAACCGCTGCACCGCCTTTACCGTGGTGGGAGTCGGCCAATTACGCATGGCTGAAATGCGGTCACTCTCCATCTCCACCCCTGACGCGGTACCCTAGGAAGGAGACAGACTGTTGGAAGAACAGACATTTCTCAGCCTTGATGTACAGGTCATGCTCCAACAGTCGACCAAGCACCCTGCGCACCAGGGCCACATGCTCGGCGCGTGTAGCAGAGTATATCAGAATGTCGTCGATATACACCACTACACCCTGCTCGTGCAGGTCCCGGGAAAATCTTGTCAACAAAGGCCTGGAGACTGATGGAGCATTCATCAACCCATACGGCATGACGAGGTACTCATAGGTGGTACTAAATGCTGTCTTCCACTCGTCCCCCTCCCGGATACGCACCAGGTTGTAAGCACTCCTGAGATCCAATTTTGTGAAGAAGTGCGCCACGTGCAGTGACTCGTTCACACTGGCGATGAGAGGCAGCGGGTAGCTGTACTCACAGTGATCTGATTGATACCTCGATAGTCAATACACGGGCGCAGACCCCCATCCTTCTTCTTCACAAAAAAGAAACTCGAGAAGGCCGGTGAAGTGGAGGGCCGAATATATCCCTGCCCCAGGGATTCGGAGACATATGTTTCCATAGCCACCGTCTCCTCTTGTGACAGAGGATACACGTGACTCGTGGGAAGTGCTGCGTCTACCAGGAGATTTATCGCACAATCCTGTCGATAAGGTGGTAATTTAGTTGCCCTCTTCTTACAGAAGGCGAGAGCCAAATCGGCATATTCTGACTGGATGTGCACGGTGGAGACCTGGTCTGGACTGTCCACCGTAGTTGCAACGATGGAAACCCCCACACACCTCCCTGAGCACTCTCGTGACCACCCCTTGAGAGCCCTCTGTTGCTACGAAATAGTGGGGTCATGACAGGCCAACCAGGGTAAGCCCAGCACCACAGGAAACGCAGGAGAATCAATAAGGAAGAGACTGGTTCTCTCCTTATGACCCTCTTGCGTAACCATGTCTAGTGGAGCGGTGGCCTCCCTAGTCAGTCCTGACCCTAATGGTCGACCATCTAGGGCGTGCACAGCGAAGGGCATATCCACAGGAACAAGGGGGATCCCTAAACTATGGGCAAAAGAACGGTGGGCAAAAGAACGGTCAATAAAATTTCCAGCTGCGCCTGAATCTACTAGCGCCTGATGCTGGGAATGGGGGGAAAACTCAGGAAATGAAATAAACACATACATGTGAGCAACAGGTGGCTCTGGGCGAGCCTGGGGTGACACGATAGTTCCCTGGCTGCTGCCTCGACCCCCTGAGGAACCCCCCCAGCACCGACCAGCAGTGTGCCCTCTGCGGCCACAGATGGTGCAGGGAATGGCCCATCCTACGGTCGCCCTAAATTAAGCACCTCCCAGCTCCATGGGCGTCGGAGCGGAGGTGCTGGGGGATGGAACTGACAGGCCCCGATCCGGACATCCACGGGCAGTCAGCAGGTTGTCCAGCCGGATAGACAGGTCCACCAGCTGGTCCAATGTGAGGGTGGTGTCTCGGCAGGCCAACTCCCGACGGCTGTCCTCGTGCAGACTGCACCGGTAGTGATCGATCAGGGCCCTGTTGTTCCATCCTGCGCTGGCGGCCAGGGTCCGGAAGTCCAAGGCGAAATCCTGTGCGCTCCTCGTCCCTGCCTCGTCCCCTGCCCGAAAGCGGCGGGTGAACTCTGCGTAATGGTCCAATGCCACATCTCCCTCACTCCATATGGTGTTGGCCCACTCCATGGCTTTGCCTGAGAGGCAGGAGACGAGGGCAGACACGCTCTCACGCCCCGAAGGAGCCGGGTGGGCGGTCGCCAGGTAGTGCTCCAGCTGGAGTAGAAACCCCTGGCATCCGGCAGCCGTCCCATCATACTCCCTTGGGAGCGCGAGTCGAATCCCGCTGGGACCGGGTGAAGGAGGGGTGAACAGTAGGCCTGGCTGTAGTGGGGCTGGAAAACTTCCTCCTCTCCCAACGATCCATCGTCTGCAGCACGCAATCCATGGTGGTGCCCAGACGTTGCAACATGGTCGCGTGCTCCTGAACGCGCTCCTCCACTTCAACAGGGAGGGCGTCTGCTCCTGCTGACTCCATTCTACAATTTAGCTGCATTAGCTCCACATTCATCTGCTTTGTGTTGTCAGTCCACATCTGAAACATTTTGTGCCACTATTGCATTCCTCTGTATGAGTGCTTTTGTTTCCATTTCGTGCTCTACCTCTCTGTTTATTAGCATTTGCACATCCTCTAATGAAATAAACATGACTGTCTTTAGCCTTGCCAAAATTATTAGAAGGCACTCTTGATTCTGCCTGTGCTGCTTCAAATATTCTAGCAACGGTGAGAGCTCTTAGTAGGGCTAACCCTTCTTCCTGCAGCAATTTATCTCTGTCTTTTGTATGCACATTTTTCCACTAGCTGATCCCTCAACATGTCTGACTCCAGTACATCAAACTCACATGATTTAGCCAGTTCTCTTAATGCATTCACATAAGCATCAATAGTTTTGTCTTGAGCCTGTGCTCTTTGTCTGAACTTGTGCCTTTCCAGCACCACATTTCTCTGTGGTGTAAAGTAGGCATCAAGCACAGCTACAGTCTGTGCAAATGTACCTTCTCTCCCGGGTAGATTGGCGAAGATTCTCTGCACTGGTGCTCCAATACAACGTAGCAATGTAGCTCGTCTTACCGCGTTCGTGGCTCCTCCGGTTCCACTGGCGATTTCAGAGAAGTAAGATTCCATCCATATTTTATATTCCATGTACAAGTCTGCTGCTCCGAGATTCAATGGAATTGGCGGGTCTAACAGAGCATAAGCCAGAACAGGCGGATGCGGTGCCGCCGCTGGTGGTGCTTGTTGTTCCATGCTAACCTTTTTTTTTGGGGGGGGGGGGGGCGTTTGAATGTGTTAACAAAAACCCGTCCTCCCCAATTAAGATACCACCAACCTCCTGTGCTACACATAGCAAAACATTTTTGCAAAAGAAAACATTTTGCAGTGAAAACTGGCATTTCTTATTGGACAAGTTCAGGTTAGTCCCTGCCTGTTTTGGCCCAATTGATTCCATTTGGTTCCTAGTGAATATACCGCTGGCCTGAGATACTGTAGACAGACATATTTTCTATTTTCTCCTTTGGCTGCCACCTCCCCACTCTGCAGATGTAGTGTCTAAACGGTAGTCCCTAACTGAACATTCCTGCTGTAGACGTAGACCACCACCAGCATAGCAACCTTTGGGTGAGCAGAGAACAACTCCTACACTAGATTTCTGATGCAAATTAAATTTTATGTGGAACCTGTGAGATGGATTGTCACGAATTGTGACTTGGTATGACTTGTTGGTGGCTACTTATGATTTTAAGAATATATCTTAACGGTAATACTTTACATTAAGTTATATTTTATAAAGAGTTTGTAAATGGTTTATAAGACATTTTTTTGTAGAATAAATAGTAGTTAGTTTAGTTTATAGATACTTTAATAATCAGTAGTAAATAGATGACTCACAAGTTAAATAATCACTGATTCATAAACAGTCAATAAACTAGTTCTAAACCATTTATGAAGTATAGAGTGTAAAATTTCTAGCACAGTAATTCATTAACAAGTTAAATAAACCACTCTTGTTATAACTTTAAGTGAAAGTCACCTGTCATTACAGAACCAAGTTCCTTAAATTGTAAAGTTATACAAGAATCATGCACAACAAGTCATGCAGTGCAAAAAAGGTTGAAGAACTCAAATAATACATGTTAAGTTTTTGGGAAAACCTAAGATCTTGGTTTGAAATTAATTTTGACCCTCACAACCTAGTCATAAGACTCTTCCCAGATTAAGACAGAAAGAGATCCCACTCCCACACAAACACACTGTAACGTCTGCTTCCAACGCACACTCTCAAACACGGAAAATCCCCTGAATGCAGCTCACTTTCCAGCCCACGTTCCAGCTCATACTCTCAAACACATAGATCCCCTGAACGCAGCTCACTCTCCAGATCCCAATCACCTGAATTCTGATCACCCGTTCACACACCTGTATGTCATTAACACACACTATTTAGTTCAGTTCTTTGCACCCCATCATTGTGAGATATTGTTTGTTTTGTGACACAATTCTATTTGGAGTGCTGGTTTTCCTGTAATTTAATCCTCCCGCGTATGTTAGTGAGCCAAGCAAAAACTAACGACACCTTTTGCCTATTCCCTGTCTGTACTTTAGCCTATCGGATTTCCTGTTATCAACCTATTGCCTGATCTCCCGGACAACGTTATTAGCCTTTTTCCTGCTTGTACTGTTGCCTTTTTGGACCCCCTGTGTACGAACTTCTGCATGCCCCTGGACCCAGCTACCTGCCTCCTCCTGTGGTCCTTTCCAAATAAACACCTGCTGCGCCCTGCGCTTGAAACCAACTCTCTGTCTCCCATTGTGTTCATTACACACACACACACAGTTTTTTGGAAAAATTAAGCAGAAATGATACAATGATGGTGAAGCTTTGATGTTTTGTATCTCTATCACTCATGTCTAATGTAAAGAATTTTGTTTATCTTTAGGCACTGCGGTGAATACCATTGCAAACAATATTCCTGTGCCGGCGGCTCTCAAAGTGCATTTTTATTCTTCAGAGTACCATATTTCATTTCTGACCATTATACAGTCAAACAGCTGAGCAATGGTTATGTATGTCAGTATTGTGATAGTTGAGTGTGGTGCACTGACTGGTGTGCAACTTTGAATAATTAGTAGTGTCCACTCTCTCCCCCCAGCCTGTAGGGGGCAGTGTACAGTGACTGTCTCTTCCTGATGAGGTATTGGTGTCCAAACTGTCACTTCTGCCACACCGAGATATGTCTACAGTGTTCCAGGTCTGCCTCCACCTGCTCCGACTGGTCAATGACCACACAAGTCTCTGAGGAAGTGTGGGTGTGTGCCCGCGTGTATGTGTGTGTGTGTGTGCGCCTTCCTCCGTCCTCAGCCACATGATGTGTTCCTGGTACCATTCTCTGGACAAAAAAAGAGAACCAGAGCCGCAACATCACATTCTCTCATACACACACACACACACACACACACATAAATATATACAAATACACAGACGCCAGAGGAGGTTGGTGGGAGGAGCTATAGATTGGTGGGTTGTTTACAGTAGCAACACAACTAACATGTGTGCAACTATGGGGCAAAACAGACGAGGTCGGCTTAAATTGTTGATAACATGTAAACTATATTTCGCCTCCAATGTTAAAAGTTGCACAATGAGCACTTATTGTCTGTCAAATACATTGTTACAGTTGGTTAGCTAGCTAGCAAATTTTAGACATATTAGCATAGACGTGACATCATTAAAAACACCTCAAATCAAAACATGGTATCAAGATCAAACGAGCTGAAACAGTTTCTTGTCATTGTTACTAGCTATCTGGCCATCCAGAACAATAACAACAAACAGCCTTCTGCCCCTTTGAAGCACGCGCATTGTTTTCGTGACGTTGTCAGCAAAAACGTCTATAGGAGGAAGGCTCATTGTAATGGCTGGAACAGAATAAATGGAACAATATCAAACACATGGAAACCACATTTGACTTTGTTCCATTAATTCCATTCCAGCCATTACAATGAGCCCGTACTCCTACAACCAGCCTCCTCTGACACACACAAAACTACAGTATACCCATGAGCTGAAATGAAAGTCCTTAATTCTTTCAAACTGTATTTCTCTTTAGGGCAAGTTGTTATTGTGAAGAACAGCTCATCTCTAACTGACCAATTGCCAAGCACTGTGGGCAGGAGTCATCCTCCAAGCCTGACTATTTTTATTTATTTTATTTTTAACGAGGCAAGTCAGTTAAGAACAAATTCTTATTTACAATGACAGCCTACCCCAGACAAACCCAGATGACGCTGGGCCAATTGTGAGCCGCCCCATGGGACTCCCAATCACAGCCAGTTGTGATACAGCCTGGAATCGAACCAGGGTCTGTAGTGAAGCCTCTAGCACTGAGATGCAGGTCCTTAGATCGCTGCGCCACTCAGGAGCCATACAGGTGTTGCGGATTGTCAATCATCTCTGGTGGGCTAGAGCAGGTTTTCAATGTCAAGCCTCTCTGGAGGTGGAGTTAACCCGTCATCCACTATACCAACTTATTGCACTCAAGATCAGTTACAGAAAGAGATCTATAAATGTAAATGTAATAATGTGAAGGAATTGTGTACATGTACATGCATGTACACCACCGGTCAAAGGTTTTAGAACATCTACTCATTCAAGGGCTTTTTCTTTATTTGGACTATTTTCTACATTGTAGAATAATAGTGAAGACATCAAAACTATGAAAAAACACACATGGAATCATGTAGTAACCAAAAAAGTCTTAAAACAATTCAAAATATATTTTATATTTCAGATTCTTCAAATAGCCACCCTTTGCCTTGATGACAGCTTTGCACATTCTTTGCATTCTCTCAACCAGATTCATGAGGTGGAATCAATTTCAATTAAAAGGTGTGCCTTGTTAAAAGTGAATTTGTGGAATTTCTTTCCTTCTTAATGCGTTTGAGCCAATCAGTTCTGTTGTGACAAGGTAGGGGGGTATACAGAAGATAGCCCTATTTGGTAAAAGACCAAGTCCAAGTCCATATTATGGCATGAAGGTCAGTAAATATGAAAAAATTCAAGAACATTGAACGTTTCTTCAAGTGCAGTCGCAAAAACCATCAAGCGCTATGATGAAACGGTCTCTCACGGGGACTGCCACAGGAATGGAAGACCCAGAGTTACCTCTGCTGATAAGGATAAGTTCATTAGAGTTGAGAGCCTCAAAAATTGCAGCCCAAATAAATGCTTCACAGAGTTCAAGTAACAGACACACCTCAACATCAACTGTTCAGAGGAGACTGTGTGAATCAAGTCTTCATGGTCGAATTGCTGCAAAGATACCACTACTAAAGGACACCAATAAGAAGAGACTTGCTTGGGCTAAGAAACACTAGCAATGGACATTAGACCGGCAGAAATCCAAATTGGAGATGTTTGGTTCCAACCACTGTGTCTTTGTGAGACAAGGTGTGGGTGAATGGATGATCTCTGCACGTGTGGTTCCCACTTTAAAGCATGGAGGAGAAGGTGTGATGGTGTGGGGGTGCTTTGCTGGTGACACTGTCTGTGATTTATTTTGAATTCAAGGCACACTTCACCAGCATGGCTACCTCAGCATTCTGCAGCAATACGCCATCCCATCTGGTTTGGGCTTAGTGGGACTATCATTTGTTTTTCAACAGGACAATGACCCAACACACCTCCAGGCTGTTTAAGGGCTATTTTACTGAGAAGGAGAGTGATGGAGTGCTGCATCAGATGACCTGGCCTCCACAATCCCCAGACCTCAACCAAAGATGGTGCTCAGCATATGTGGGAACTCCTCCAAGACTGTTGGAAAAGCATTCCAGGTGAAGCTGGTTGAGAGAATGCAAAGCATGTGCAAAGCTCTCATCAAGATAAAGGGTGGCTGTTTGAAGAATCTCAAATTTGCATATTTCAGAAATGCTAGCCGAGTCTACACTCTCAGAAATAAAGGCTTAGATTTGTTCCTAAAGGGCTACAACTGCTTGTCATTGGGGTGGTACCCTGTAAGGTCCTCCTTTGTACTTAGTTACATAATTGTACCCCAGATAGTACATTTTTCCACAGGTACAAAAGTATGCTTTTTTGCCTTTATATACTACCATGACAGTGACAAAGACGTTCGTTAATTATAAGGGGCAAAAATGTACCTCTACCATAGACCACTTAAACTGGTAAAACACATCCACTCACGAGTGGCCAAAAAATTCCTAACTAATTATCTAAAAGCCATGCCTCCAATAAGCCATGTCTCCAATTTAATTTCCCAGTGTACCATGCATTTTCGAGTGAATTGTAGAGTTACCACCTATGACTATATTTATTAGTGGAAGATACTGCACATGGTTGTTTAATTCATTAATTTTCAGTCTTGTGGCCTTCACCAAGTGTGTAACGGTCCTCTTGTGGTGAATGAGCGGACCAAGGCGCAGCGGGTTGTGAATACATACTGAATATTTATTAAAGAACGACGAAACACGAAGAACACTTGAATAAACTACAAAACAAATAAACGACGTAGACTGACCTAAAACATGAGAACTTACATATACACGAAGAACGCACGAACAGGTACAATTGATCCTCAAAATGTAGTCTTTTTCCATTTGATTTATTAGGCTTTGTCCAAAAAGCTACACAAACGAAACGAACAAACGAAACAGTCCCGTGTGGTGCACATACACAGACACGGAAGACAATCACCCACAAACAAACAGTGAGAACAGCCTACCTTAATATGGTTCTCAATCAGAGGAAACGTCAAACACCTGCCTCTAATTGAGAACCATATCAGGTAACACAATAAACCCAACATAGAAACACACTACATAGAATGCCCACCCCAACTCACGCCCTGACCAACACATACAAAAACAAGAGAAAACAGGTCAGGAACGTGACAAAGTGAGTTTCTAGGCTTATATTATCATTCAAATTAAACTATTTCTAACGTTACATATCTCATAAGGCCTAGTTTTCAACTAATACATTGGCCTGAAACAGGCCACTTTAGACTTGCAAAATTCCGGAAACTTAACCAAAATTCCAGAATTTCAAAAAATCCTGGTTGAAGGGCAATTTCATTGCAGATTTGAATTAGGGCCTCTAGCGGGTTATCTGTGTTGTTGGGAGGTTCTTGGCTGTTCATAGGTCTTGGTGTGCCTCCCCACTGACTTCCTGGTGCCCCCTACTGGTTTTCTGCTGTGAGGGATCAGGGGCAGGAAGGGCTAAGGGTGGTGGATCTGGATCGATATAGAGCATGGGGGAAGACCCCCATAGCAAAGGGTCTGAATACTTATGTAAATAAGGTATATATATATATATATTTTTTAAATGCAAACATTTGTAAAAACCTGTTTTTGCTTTGTCATTATGGGGAATTGTGTGTATATTGATGAGGATTTTTTATTTAATCCAATTTTGAATAAGACTGTAACATAACAAAATGTGGAAAAAGGGAAGGGGTTTGAATACTTTCCGAATGCATTGTATATACATACATTTATAAATATTTATCTAATTAGTCAAACCATTAATCAACCATTAACAAATGCCTCATAAATAGTTGACAATAAATTATTTTACAACTAGTTTATAAGTACATTAGTAGTACATTGTTAATAAATTACAAATTGTGAACATACTATGATCAAACACCTTATTAATGATCTTAAATCATTCATAAATAATTTTAAATCATGTTTATAAATGAGTGAAGGACTATCTAGAGATTGCTTATTGACGTGTACAAATGTTTAAAGTCTCAAGTTTTATATTCACGAGCACAAGTACAATGAAATGCCTTTCATGCAAGTTATTTCCCAACAGTGCCGTAATCAATATCCGTAGTACTATCAAACAAAGTAAAGTAGAACAAACACACGTGAGAAATAGAAATAAGAAGAATATATGGTTCTGCCTAGAACCCTCTATGAAGGGTTAAACCAAGAACCATTTTATCATCTAAAGTTTCTTCTTTGGACCGTCAATGAAGGGTTCCACCAGCCTTATTAGCCTTTAAAATGTAATTATGTATGACAATACATTACATATGTTATATGGCCTTTCTTTGAGGGCCTCATTATACCCTAACCCTAGTTTACAGGTCACATCAACCCATGCAGGCCTGAAAACCTTGGGTTTCAGGCCACTGTATTAGGGTAAAACTCTTCAAATAAACTTGTTGTATTGTGTTGAAGAATTTAATTTTAATGATAGTGTTTGGCTAGGATCTCACTTGAAATGAAAATTCATGAATGCAACAACCAACAAATACAGTACAGTTTAGTTCAGTAGAGTACATTAGAGCCAAGTAGGGCACAATAAAGTTCGTTAACTGTATTATAACACATCATTGTTGAATACTCGTTTCTGATTGGCTAGAAGGGTAATCTAGAATGGTCCAAAAACTCACTTAGATAATACCTTTGATGATACAGTAGTAGCAATACATGGTTATAACATCTATAGAAAAGACAGAAATGCCCATGGGGTGGTGCTGCGGTTCAAATGGTGCTGCGGTTTAAAAACCTCTACGCAGACGACACCATTCTGTATTCTTCTGGCCCTTCTTTGGACACTGTGTTAACTAACCTCCAGATGAGCTTCAATGCCATACAACTCTCCTTCCGTGGCCTCCAACTGCTTTTACATGCAAGTAAAACAAAATGCATGCTCTTCAACCGATCACTGCCCGCACCTGCCCGCCAGTCCAGCATCACTACTCTGGACGGTTTCTGACTTAAGAATATGTGAAGAACTACAAATACCTAGGTGTCTGGCTAGACTGTAAACTCTCCTTCCAGACTCACAATAAGCATCTCCAATCCAAAAATAAATCTAGAATCGGCTTCCTATTTCGCAACAAAGCATCCTTCGCTCATGCTGCCAAACATACCCTCGTAAAACTGACCCCATCCTACCGATCCTCAACTTTGGCGATGTCATCTATAAAATAGCCTCCAACACTCTACTTAACAAATTGGATGCAGTCTATCACAATGCCATCCATTTTGTCACCAAAGCACCATATATTACCTACCACTGCGACCTGTACGCTCTCGTTGGCTGGCCATCGCTTCATACTCGTCGCCAAACCCACTGGCTCTAGGTCATCTACAAGTCTCTGCTAGGTAAAGCCCCGCCTTATCTCAGCTCACTGGTCACCATAGCAGCACCCACCCGTAGCACGCGCTCCAGCAGGTATATCTCACTGGTCACCCCCAAAGCCAATTCCTGCTTTGGCTGCCTTTCCTTCCAGTTCTCTGCTGCCAATGACTGGAACGAACTGCAAAAATCACTGAAGCTGGAGACTCTTATCTCCCTCACTAGCTTTAAGCACCAGCTGTCAGAGCAGCTCACAGATCACTGCACCTGTACATAGCCCATCTGTAAACAGCCCATCCAACTACCTCCTCCCCATACTGTTTTTATTTATTTATCTTGCGCCTTTGCACCCCAGTATCTCAACTTGCACATTCATCTTCTGCACATCTACCATTCTAGTGTTTAATTGCTATATTGTAATTACTTCGCCACCATGGCCTCTGTATTGCCTTACCTCCCTTATCTTACCTCATTTGCACTCACTGTATATAGATGTATCTTTTTCTACTGTATGTTTGTTTATTCCATGTGTAACTCTGTGTTGTTGTATGTGTCGAACTGCTGTACTTTATCTTGGCCAGGTTGCAATTGTAAATGAGAACTTGTTCTCAACTAGCCTAACTGGTTAAATAAAGGTGAGAAAAATAATATATATTTTTCAAATTCAGAGTCATATTCCTGTAAAGCTAAGAGAGGATCTCATGTCAAATGCTGTTGAAGTAATATGGTTACAGGATCACGTGCCTCACCTAAAGCCCATTCTTATGGGAAGCTGCTATAGACAACCAAGTGCTAACCGTCAATATCTGGATAATATGTGTGAAATTCTTGGTAATGTATGTGATATCAACAGAGAGGTATATTTTCTGGGAGACCTAAATATGACTGGCTTTCATCAAGCTGCACACTTAAGAAAAACCTTCAAACTGTAACCAGTGCCTGCAACCTGGTTCAGGTTATCAGTCAACCAACCAGGGTATTTAAAAACAGCACAGGAATTAAGTCATCCACATGTATTGATCACATCTTTGCTAATTCTGCAGAAATCTGCTCTGAAGAAGAATCCACATCCATCAGATGTAGTGATAATAATATAGTAACCATATCTAGGAAAACAAAAGTTCCAAAGGCTGGGCCTAATATAGTGTATAAGAGGTCAAACAATACGTTTTGTAGTGATTCTCATGTTGAAGATATAAAGAATATTTGCTGGTCTGTGGTCCTAAATGAGGAACAACCAGTCAAGGCACTTGAAACATTTATGAAATTGCTTATTCCAGTTACTAATAAACATGCACCCATTAAGACAATGACTGTAAAAATTGTTAAATCCCTATTGATTGATGAGGAATTGAAACGTTTTATGGTTGAGAGGGATGAGGCAAAAGGAATGGCAAATAAATCTGGCAGCACAGCCGATTGGCAAACATACTGAGAAATCATGTGTCTAAATTGAACAAAAATAATAAGAAAATGTACTATGAAAGTAAGATAAATTATATAAAGATAGCAAAAAGCTTTGGTGCACCTTAAATGACATTTTGGGCAAAAAGTTGAACTCGGCTCCATCATTCATTGAATCAGGTGGCTCATTCATCACAAAACCCACTGATATTACCAACTACTTTAATTATTTTTTCATTGGCAAGATTAGCAAATTTAGGCATTACATGTCAACAACAAATTCTGAACCTACATATCCATGCATAACTGACCAAATTATGAAAGGCAAGAATTGTCATTTTGAATTCCGTACAAGTGAGTGTGAAAGAGGTTAAATAATTATTGATATCTATCAACAATTACAAGACACCTAAGTCTGACAACTTGGATGGAAAATTTATGAGAATGATAGCGGACAATATTGCCACTCCTATTTGACAATCTATGCTTACAGGAAATTGTGTGCCCTCAGGCCTGGAGGGAAACAAAAGTCATTCTGCTAAAAAATAATAGCAATGCACCCTTTACTTGCTCAAACAGTGTTCTTTATTGGAAGCCTTTCCAACATAATACAGGTAGAGTCAGGCATTCCTCAGGGCAGCTGTATAGGCACCTTACTTTTTTCACTCTTTACTAATGACCTGTGTGTCTATGTATGCTGATGACTCAACACTATACATGTCAGCTACCACAGCAAGTTAAATCACCGTGACACTTAACAAAGCGCTGCAGTCAGTTTCAGAATGGCTGGCAAGAAATAAGTTATATTTCTTAAACTAACAACATTGTATTTGGGACAAATCATTCACTAAACCTTAAACCTCAACTAAATATTGCAATGAATAACGTGGAAATTGAGCAAGTTGAGGAGACTAAACTGCTTGGTGTAACCCTTGTAAACTGTCATGGTCAAAACATCTTGATGCACAGGTAGCTAAGATGGGGATAGGTCTGTCCATAATAAAGCACTGCTCTGATTTCTTGATATCGCTATCAACGCAAAAAGTCCTATAGGCCCTAGTTTTGTTGCACCTGGACTACTATTCAGTCATATGGTCAAGTGACACTTTTTTTTGGTGTGCCAGGACCATTCCAACATTTTCAGACCACTAAACAACTATTGATTTAGAAGCACAAAGTTACTACTAAGTCGCAAAGAAAACAGGAGCTGACTCCACTATTTCAGCACCATTTCATTTTCAGTATTTCAACATCATCAAATCACCTCTGCTTAGTCTAATACAGTGACAACTAAAAGCTACCAAAAACAATTCAGTCCAATCATCGTAAGATAAATATGATGTGGCTGCAGTTCGGATTTCTCTGTGTGTGTGTGTGTGTGTGTGTGTGTGTGTGTGTGTGTGTGTGTGTGTGTGTGTGTGTGTGTGTGTGTGTGTGTGTGTGTGTGTGTGTGTGTGTGTGTGTGTGTGTGTGTGTGTGTGTGTGTGTGGGCGGGTGGGCGGGTGTGCGTTCGTTCGTGCAAGTAGAAAAATATGTTGACTCGCCCTACTTGTAGAGAAACTCCAATGCCCTCCTCCTCTCTTTCATGCCGACGAAACAGTTTATCGCTCTGTCATACAGTACACGCTTTTATTTTTTGTCCTAGGCTACCAATGCTTGCTCGCTAGCCTAACATCCATTCATGGGCAATGTTAGCTAGTTAACATTAGCTTTCTACCTCTAGCTACATATTGAACTTCTATCCTCTCAGGCCAGGAGCACAACAATGTATTTTCTCCTGGTAAATGCAAAGTAGAGTGTAGGTAAGGGATAAATCCTGATGTTCTGTATGTTGCCTTGAAAAATGAACAGACCTATACTTTACTTTTCTTTACTGTGCTCTACTGTATTGTGCTGTACGCGACTCCACTGTACTATACTCTTGTTTACTGTACTTTAATGTACTGTACGCTGCTGTCCTCTACTGTGCTGTCCAAACTTGTGAAAAGATGTCCATGATTAGGCCAAATCAAGGCTGGCCTGGACCAGAAACAATCTGAACCAATTATAGATGTCCATGTTTGGGACAAATATAGGTCGGTCCGGACCGGACATCTGTGGACGTTGAAATCAAGGCCGGTCAAGACCAAATCTGACGTCTATAATTGGACCAAATCAAGGCCGGTCCGGATGTCTATGATTGGTTCAGATTTGGTCTGGACAGGTCCAAAAATCTACGTCCATGGACGTTTAAATCAAGGCCAGTCTGTACCACACCAAAAAAAAGAATAAAAAAATAGACAGCCGGTCCGTCGGCCCGTGCTTAGTGGGCAGAGGCATGTGAACACAAAAAGTGATCAGCGGATAGACTGAGAGGAACTGTCACGATCGTGTGGCGGATTAACGGACCAAAATGCAGCAGTTGGAAAATATGCCATCTTCTTTTATTATAACACGAAGATGAACACGACACAAAAACACTTTAACAAAACAACAAAATAACAAAACGACCGTGAAGCTACAAACGTTGTGCACATACAAACAGGCTACAAACGTTCTACATAGACAATTACCCACAACCAATGAGAGCCTATGGCTACCCTAAATAAGGCTCCCAATCAGAGACAACCGAAATCAGCTGTCTCTAATTGGGAACTCATTCAGGTAACCATAGACTCTCCTAGACAACTAAACATACATAGACAATACTAGAAACCTGTACTCCACACAAACCCATATACTATACACAACCCCTTTACCATAAACAACACCCAAAACCAACAAAACAAAAACATTCCCCATGTCACACCCTGACCTAACTAAAATAATAAAGAAAACCAATAATACTAAGGCCAGGGCGTGACATAACCCCCCCCTTGAGGCGCGAACTTCGGGCGCACCATACACAGTCTAGGGGAGGGTCTGGGTGGGCTTCCATCCACGGTGGCGGCTCCGGCTCTGGTCGCGGTCCCCACGTCACCACAGTACCTAAACACCTCCTAGGCTTCCTCCAAACGACCCCCCTCCACCTTAACCCCATTGCATTCAGGGGCAGTTCCGGACTAAGGGGCAGTACCAGGGTAAGAGGCAGTACCAGGGTCAGGGGCAGTACTAGGGTCAGGGACAGTACCAGGGTCAGGGGCAGTACCAGGGTAAGGGGCAGCACCAGGGTAAGGGGCAGCACCAGGGTAAGGGGCAGATCCGGACTGAGGAATGGCAGCTCCGGACTGAGGGACTGCAGCTCCGGACTGAGGGACTGCAGCTCCGGACTGAGGGATGGCCCATGGCTGGCTGACGGATCTGGCTGCTCATGGCTAGCTGACGGATCTGGCTGCTCATGGCTAGCTGACGGATCTGGCTGCTCATGGCTAGCTGACGGATCTGGCTGCTCATGGCTAGCTGACGGATCTGGCTGCTCATGGCTAGCTGACGGATCTGGCTGCTCATGGCTAGCTGACGGATCTGGCTGCTCATGGCTGGCTGACGGATCTGGCTGCTCATGGCTGGCTGACGGATCTGGCTGCTCATGGCTAGCTGACGGATCTGGCTGCTCATGGCTGGCTGACTGATCTGGCTGCTCATGGCTGGCTGACTGATCTGGCTGCTCCTGTCTGGTTGGCGGCTCTGGCAGATCCTGTCTGGTTGGCGGCTCTGGCAGATCCTGTCTGGTTGGCGGCTCTGGCAGATCCTGTCTGACGGACGGCTCTAGCGGCTCCTGTCTGGCTGGCGGCTCTAGCGGCTCCTGTCTGGCGGACGGCTCAGTGGGCTCATGGCAGACGGGCGGCTTTGCAGGCTCATGGCAGACGGGCGGCTTTGCAGGCTCATTGCAGACGGATGGCTCAGATGGCGCTGGGGAGACGGATGGCTCAGATGGCGCTGGGGAGACGGATGGCTCAGATGGCGCTGGGGAGACGAGCAGTTCAGTCATCGCTGTGCAGACGGCAGACTCCTGCCGGCTGAGGCGCACTGTAGGCCTGGTGCGTGGTGCCGGGACTGGTGGCACCGGGCTGGGGACACGCATCTCAGGGCTAGTGCGGGGAGCAGGAACAGGGCATACTGGACCCTGGGGACGCACATTAGGCCTAGTGCGTGGGGCCGGAACTGGTGGTACCGGACTGGGGACACGCATCTCAGGGCTAATGCGGGGAGCAGCAACAGGATGCACAGGACTCTGGAGACGCACAAAAGGCTTAGTGCGTGGTGCCGGAATTGGTGATACCGGGCTGGAGACACGCACCATAAGGCTAGTGCGTGGAGGAGGCACTGGTGGTACTGGGTTGGGGCGGGGAGGTGGCGCCGGAAATACCGGACCGTGCAGGCGTACTGGCTCTCTTGAGCATTGAGCCTGCCCAACCTTACCTGGTTGAATGCTCCCGGTCGCCCAACCAGTGCGGGGAGGTGGAATAACCCGCACCGGGCTATGTAGGCGAACCGGGGAAACCATGCGTAAGGCAGGTGCCATGTATGCCGGCCCGAGGAGACGCACTGGAGACCAGACGCGTTGAGCCGGCCTCATGACACTTGGCTCAATGCCCAATCTAGCCCTACCAGTGCGGGGAGGTGGAATAACCCGCACCGGACTATGCACACGTACAGGAGACACCGTGCGCTCTACTGCGTAACACGGTGTCTGCCCGTACTCCCGCTCTCCACGGTTAGCCTGGGAAGTGGGCGCAGGTCTCCTACCTGCCCTTGGCCCACAACCCCTTAGCCCCCCCCCAATAAATTTTTGGGAGTTACTCGCGGGCTTTTCGGGCTTCCGTGCAAGACGTGTCTCCTCATAATTCCGGTTTCGAGCTTGATTCTCCGGCTTCCATCCACGTCTCCTAGCTGCCTCCTTAAACCACCTCTCCTGGGCTGTGGCTGCCTCACCTTTCACACGAGAGCAGCGATATTCTCCAGTTTGCGCCCAAGGTCCATCTCTTTCCAATTCGTCCTCCCAACTCCAGAGATCCTGTGTAGGTAGGTCCTGTTGCCGCCTTCCATGCCGCTTGGTCCTATGGTGGGTAATTCTGTCACGATCGTGTGGCGGATTAACGGACCAAAATGCAGCAGTTGGAAAATATGCCATCTTCTTTTATTATAACACGAAGATGAACACGACACAAAAACACTTTAACAAAACAACAAAACGACCGTGAAGCTACAAACGTTGTGCACATACAAACAGGCTACAAACGTTCTACATAGACAATTACCCACAACCAATGAGAGCCTATGGCTACCCTAAATAAGGCTCCCAATCAGAGACAACCGAAATCAGCTGTCTCTAATTGGGAACTCATTCAGGTAACCATAGACTCTCCTAGACAACTAAACATACATAGACAATACTAGAAACCTGTACTCCACACAAACCCATATACTATACACAACCCCTTTACCATAAACAACACCCAAAACCAACAAAACAAAAACATTCCCCATGTCACACCCTGACCTAACTAAAATAATAAAGAAAACCAATAATACTAAGGCCAGGGCGTGAAAGGAACAATCAACGACCATTTGAATTTTTTTTTTGCTGGGAATTGTAACAGGTCTCTCACCTGTTCTTTCTCTCTCTGTCTCGAGGTTGAAGCTGCTGCATCTCTACATCTGTGCCTACATAGAGAGAGATCAGAGACATCAACCCCACTGTTAGACTACCCACTGACTTAACACCCATACGGGGTGGGTGTACATGCATGTGTGCAATAAAAAAATGCTGGGTTGTTTGGTTGACAACCCAGCATTGTTGGGTTGCAGGCGTTGGGTCACTTAGTTGGGTTGTTTTCTTTAAAAAGAGCAATGTTGGATTGCTGATTCTGGGTTATTGGTTCTAGGCTATTGAGATATGACCCAGCGGGTCAGATCAGAAGCCTGGAGGTGTAGTTTATTAGGGGCGTGGCTTTCAGATAGTTATTTTTTGCCACCCATGAGAGGAAATGTAATTCCTGTTAATCTAATCTGTAGTTATGTGTGATATAAATAAGTGGGAAAAGTCTCCAGCACAACAGTGTGTTAAGCAGTGGCGTGTATTCATGGGTGCCATGACTTTTACCAAGAAAAAAATACAAAAACAATTCTTCTTTCATCTCTGTGCTTTATAATTGTCCTTCAGTTAGCAAGAGACTGAATGTATCTCACCAGAGAAAGCATCCGTGAGATCGAAACAGCGCCCCTCTGTCTCTCTATGTGTAGGCCATCTATCTGATGCTGTCTGGTCGAAACGAGTATGATGTTGTTGCCACCCGTAGCATTGAACGGAATGCAAGGGAATCCAGACAGCATTTGGCCTCCCTTGATAAAAAAAGTATAAAAAAATGAGTCAAGTGTTGAGCTAAACTGAGCGAGCTCAATTGTGAATGGTCCTGGCGCACCAAAAAAAAGTGTTAAGGGAAGCCAGCTTGGATTTAGGGTCAAATCACATTGAGAGCAAACGTCAATGACAGAAACAACTTGAATTGTTGCATCTCGTTGTGTTCTTGTCCTCCGGTGGCTAGCTAGCTAGCTAAAGTTGTCCCTTTCCTAAATTAGCCATGGATGGAGATAGGGATTTGGACTTCTGGTTTTACTTAATTCTCCGACCTGGCCAATGATTATAACAGCAATTCTGACCCAACCATTAATTAATACATTGTTGGCATACCGAGTGGCGCAGTGGTCTAAGGCACTGCATCGCAGTGCTTGAGGCGTGACTACAGACCCGGGATCAATCCCAGACTCTGTCACTGGCCAGCTGTGACCGAGAGACCTATGAGGCGGTGCACAACTGGCCCAGCGTCGCCTGGGTTAGGGGAGGGTTTGGCCGGCTGGGATATCCTTGTCCTATCGCGCTCTTGTGTAGGGCCGGGCGCCTGCAAGCTGACTTCGGTCGCTAGATGGAAGGTGTTTCCTCTGACACATTGGTGCGGCTGGCTTCCCGGTTAAGCGAGCAGTTCGGCATGACAGGGTCTCCACCTTTGTCTCCCCCAAGTCCATAGGGGAAATGCAACTATGGGGCAAGACTGTAACTGCCAATTAGATATCACATAAAAGTACAAAAACTATCATAGATTGTTGTGCCCCTGGCCTGAGAGGACGGAAGTTCAATATGTAGCTAGATGTGGAACTAATGTTAACTAGCTAACATTGCCCATGAATGGAAGTTAGGCTAGCGAGCAAGCATTACAGCTAGGACAACAAAAAATAAAAGCGATAGACCATTTCGTCAACATGAAAGAGAGGAGGATGGCATTCGAGTTTCTCTACAAGTAGAGTGAGTCAACATATTTTTCTACTTGCACGAACTCTCACCCACACACACGCACTAAGAAATCCGAACCGCTCACAATGATTGGACTAAATTGCTCACAATGATTGGACTAAATTGGACAAAATTGTTTTTGGTATCTTTTAGTTGTCACTGTATTAGACTAAGCAGAGGTGATTTGAAGATGTTGAAATGTTGAAGATGAAATGGTGCTGGAATAGTGGAGGCAGCTCCTGTTTTCTTTGCGACTTGTGGTAACTCTGCTTCTAAATCAATTGTTGTTTAGTGGTCTGAAAATGTCGGCAAAACATTAACTTGCTGGACCATGCTGTAGATCATGTAACTGTCTGTTACATGCAATATGCTTTGTGGAATAAACTGGACAGAGGTTGCTATCTGGTTTTGTGATAAAACAAAGGTGTTGTTGAATTTATCATTTCACTGTGTCTTCTTATTGTCTCTGGCTTTAGGCCTATATATCACACAATTATCACAACACATAGGTTGTAATATGGATTTTTTTCAGTTTTTTTTATTTTTAACCTCTACTGGTGTCAAGGTGATGTGATAGTCAGGCAAGCTTTATCAGTGGCGACCCATCACTCAGGGCAGGACCCGACCTATTTTGAGACCCACATTTTTAGCAAAAACATGATAATAAAAAAATTAAAAATAAATATTTATCTCTATATATTTTTTTTTGTAAAAAAAAATATATCATTCAGTTAATAAAGCTGCATACACATATGGTCTGTTTTTTGTTTTCTTGAGTAAGTCAGCTCCAAAATACAGGTGTTTCAGCCTAGCTCAGTGCTTTCTGTGGTGGTGGGGCGAGCCAGCAGAAAATAAGAGCATTGTGCCGTGATTGACTCAGTGTTCTTTGGGTCCTGCTATAGAGTTATATTACAAGTGACCTTCCAAGAAGGCTCAAGGTCATTGGCCATTGATAAAATTACATCAATTCACATTATATGTACAGTAGCTTTGATTGAACTGATCATGTCAACATCTTACTTTCAAAGTCTTAGCTAGCAGTCATCATCATGAATCAAGTTGACAATCTACTGGCAAATCCTTTTTTATCCATGTCATTTTTTTTCTTCTTTTTCCTACTGTGTTATTGACTTGTTTATTGTTTACTCCATGTGTAACTCTGTGTTGTTGTCTGTTCACACTGCTATGCTTTATCTTGGCCAGGTCGCAGTTGTAAATGAGAACTTGTTCACAACTAGCCTACCTGGTTAAATAAAGGTGAAATAAATAAAATATGAAGAGAAATAATGAAGAGAAATTATTGATAAAACGTCAGCCATTGGACATAAAGATTACACAACAAGTTGGAAATCGCAAATTCAACAATGAGTCGTTTGGAAGGAATCAGTGGCTAACTGCAAGCATTTCAAAGCAACCACTAACGTTAGTCTGCTTGATGACAGAATTTGCCCACAAAGGACCTTCACGAGTCCAAAAATGCATTGTATGCTGCTGCATAAAATATTAATATGCAAGGGAGATATGTATACTCTAGCTAAGAAAGCAATACTAAGTGTATGTTGTGTATTAAGCTGTTAGTAGCCCATGTGCCTCACCCTAATAATTTGGTCTATTTTCACCAACGCGGTATTGTAAACACATCGTTTGTGGCCCGGTGTGTGCTTGTTTGCAAACTTTTTTTGTACAGCTTTGACAGTGCTACTGATAGTAGTGGTGGCGCTTGGCTTGCACGTGCAAATTCAGCACACACAACATTCTATAATAGAATAGTGTTATTTGACATGTTAAATTAAAAGCTTATTTAACACATCAAATAGTGTTATATGACGTATATCTTTTTTGACACGCAAAGACCCAAACGCCGTTCAATGTGCCTCACCCATATATTGTAAGAGCTTTCATTGTCTGTTTATATGCCCCCTTTATTTATTCTACGGTTCTGACTTGTTGTACAGGGAGTACACTGTAAGAACGGCCCATGTTCTGAATTCAGTCGCTGTACATTTCAAAAGTACTGAACAAATAGTTATATTGACGAAGTCCGTCGTCCTCACTCATTAATGTCTTAATCAAAATTACTGATTGCCTCTTATCCGCTTGTCGTCCCCTTATGCCATAGTGTGTACATCTCAATTATCACTAGAAACCACATTTGTTTAAGCAAGTCAACCACATCAGCTATGTTTTTTTTTAAAGGCAGTAAATGAGGCTGAATGAACTGTTTCGCTGCCAGACAAGGCAGAACATTGTAGCAGTGGTAAGTTGTTGGGACAGCTTTATGTAGGCCCTAACAGTTTGTGGGCACCGTATGTCACCGTTAAAGTGCAATCAATGTGTTGTTTAGTGTTGTGTTGTGTAGTGGCTTTGCCGGCATGCATCACACATTTTTTGTTTGTTTGCCACATCAACATGTGCATGCTAAAATCGCCACTGAGCTTTATCCAATTGGTCATCTATTTATTTACTCAAAGTATCATACACGTTTTTTACATGCTGCTTGTTACTGAAAGTTTCCCATAGTCTCTGGGGGGTATTGGTCTTCAAGACAATCTCCATGGAGATTTTTAACAGTGTTTAGATGTGTTTGGTTTATTCAACGGATTACAGGTAATTCTGTACCTGGTTGGCCGGACGCCCGGCCCTTGTTTGTTTTGTGCCTGTTCCTCTGGAAGTCGAGAGGCCGACACAAGAGTGTTCTGAAGTAGTAAAGGTGAGCCGCTTCAACAGCCGCGCGCACCCAGCCTCTCTCCACCCGTCCATCTGGCAAGAGACCCGGAAAGAAGACTTGACAAGACGACACTATAGGACGACACATTAATACTGTTAGCCCAAGGCGGTCGAAGTCGTCCATGAGAGAATGAATAACAACTTCATTTTTTCTTCACCTTTTTTGTAACTCGATAAGGTGTTCGACAGTGTAGAAAGAATTGGCTAAAACGTCAGACTTGAAGGAAGTTCGGAAGATCGTGGTGAAAGGAATTGAATTGGTCAAAAACTTTCGGTTATAATTGGTCATAGTGGTCTTGCCCCGGGTAGTTGTTTGGTGGGGCTTTCCACTCCAGACTAAACCATGTCGTTACCAGCCATGGGTACGGACCGGGAGAGTCTCTGCTCGCTCTTTCACGCTTGTGATGTGGATAATTCTGGACGGATTGAAAAAGACGAGTTTGTCCAAATCTGCTCAGAGCTCCTTGTCCCGCCGACGGAGAGAGAGCACATATTCTCTAAACTGGACACCGACAGAGACGGGACAATCAATCTAGCGGAGTTCATTAGCGGCTTCCACCGGATCTCTGAGCAAGTGTACTGCGGGGATATGGAGAGCAAGAGCTGGGGAGTCTCCTCTCAGGCCTGGGAAGATTTCCAGACCCGACTAGGGGACCATGCCCGGTTTATACCCAGGTCAAGTATGGATCACATTACAAAACAATCGTACCGGCTAATTAATCAACTTTTGATTTACATATTGTCCAAACGTCGTAGGAATGCATGCGTAAAACAGTTTCAAGTTTCAAGTTTCAGTTTTAAGTGTAACCAATAGGCTACAGTTTCTCCCCTTATAATAGATTCACAATATATATATATATCAAATATTCGTGTACTATTGTAGTGTTTTAATTCAAACTGTTGGGCTATTCCGGTGTCAAAATGTATCCCACTTCTATTAGCCAGATGTGGTTTACACCTCTATGTGTATGCACGTGCATTCGTGTGTGTGTTACTCAGGTCAGTCTAGCTTTTGGATGAAATATATCAAATATCTCTAAGAGCACCAATAGAAACCCTTGCTGCAACCTAACTCTGAAAGAATGAGCGAGAGAAAGAGAGAAAGGAAAGAAGGAAAGGAAAGTATCAGCATCCTATGACAGGTTTTGAAATGAGGTCCCATTGAGCAGTTGTCCTGGCACCCCTCTAGGGCTGGCATGGGACTGAGCTGCGCCCTGACACGCCACCATGGAGGGGACATTGATTAACACAGTGATTCCATGGTCCCCATCATGTCTTAAATAGACCTCATTATGACTGTTTGATCACCAGCTTCACCAGCTGTAGAAAGTCACACATTGGAACTAATATTTTAGCTTGTTTCTTTGAAAAAGGGCCACTCCTGGGGCACTCCATTAGTGATGGTTTTCCGGTGCTGTGAATCAAATGTTCTTATTATTGTGTGATACAGCAGTCATGTCTGTACTCAGGAGGCCTACATCCACCCAGGGTTCAGATCCAGAGACCAAGGTCACCATACTATTGTCTATTCCAATGCCCATAGAAGAGCCATGGGTGGAGTAGAGCAGGATCAGTAATGGTACCACTCCTAAATAGTTCTAGTTTGAGAATATATTCGAAGCAGGTAACTAGATGTGTTATTACACAACAGAGGAGTTAGGTTAGCTAAAGCAGAAACTCAGGCAACCAGCCTAGGGTAGAGCTGGAGGCCTGGGGATATAGCCAATACTCTACAGTCATAGACAAACAAACAACTTTTTCAATCCTCTCACTGTAAAATATTATGTTTATTGGTTTTTGATAGTGTCATTATTAGTACTAACAAAAGTATGTTGCATTTCTTAACTTTAAACATAGCATTGAAGAAGGTGTTCCCTTTGTAAATCCTGGATTTTAAGACCAGGGCGTGTACTAGTGACACTGCCTGTTTTGACAGTGCTGTTGACTGTAGGACAGTGAGTCTATATGCTCAGGGATTATAATCTGGTCACCTTGTTGAAGGCACTCACACACACTTTAGATATCTCTACCCATCTGACCCAGTTGAATGAGCCATGAATGAGTTTCTTAATTAGGCATAGATTAACATGTAAAATAGCTCTACAAGAAACAACATTTAAATGTAAATGTGGGGACCTGAATAGATATCAGGTAAATACTGTAGCCTACATAGGTATACAGATTAGAGGTCGACCGATTAATCGGAATGGCCGATTAATTAGGGCCGATTTCAAGTTGCATTCTCACACACACTCCATAGGCCATACAGCACATATGCTACTGCTCCACATACGCTGCTGCTACAGATCAGTCTATTATCTATTCTGTCTATTATTTACTTTACCCCTACCTATATGTACATAGCTACCTCAATTACCTCGTACTCCTGCACATCGATATTGGTACTCCCTGTATATAGCCTTGTTATGTTTACTCTTTATTGTTATTTGTTATTTGCTGTATATTTTATTCCTTTTCATTTAAAAAAAAAATGCTGCATTGTTGGAAAAGTAAGCATTTCACCGTTAGTCTACACCTGCCTGTTGTTTCATGAAGCATGTTACAAATAAAATGTAGCTTTTCTGTTCCAAATATACTGTAGCTGTTCCAAATGTGTTTTAGATGAAAGGCCTTATGCTGTTGTAAGTAACTTAGTATTAACACTCCCCTGTCTCCCGCCTGCCTGCCTGCCTGCCTGCCTGCCTGCCTGCCTGCCTGCCTGCCTGTCTGCCTGTCTGCCTGTCTGTCTGTCTGTCTGTCTGTCTGCCTGTCTGCCTGTCTGCCTGCCTGCCTGTCTGTCTGTCTGTCTGTCTGCCTGCCTGCCTGCCTGTCTGAATGCCTGTCTGTAGGAATGAGCAGGCAGCCACGCTGTACCAGAACATCAGTATGACAGAGCCCAGGATGGTGCCTCAGTATGAGAGAGTCATTATGAGCTTCACCAGAGAGATCAAGCAGCACAATGCTGAGATGGAGAACCTGGCCCTGGCTGTGAAACGGTACTAACACACACGCTCAAAAAATCACCGACAGCCGCAGTTTACTTAAAACCCACATACTGTACATACAATGTACACATGCAGACATTCTATCATACTGTACACGTTCTCAAATACAAATGGGAAGTTAGATATTTTAAGTAGAAATTGTGCACCAATATTGAATTCTATAAAGCCTGTTATACTAAATGAAGTGCTCTTTAATCTAGACTACATGGATAATTCAATAAGTCACATTTTTATATGAATAAAGGCTTGCTAAAGTGCCATAATTCTGCATTTTGACATGTCCCTGTGTCATTACACGAAGATTTTTTGAACCCACTTAATGCCCAAATTTCCATCGTTTTAAAGTCCTAGTTATTTTCTTGCTTTGACAAAGTAATTTCTGAAGATTATTATTTAACTGAGCAGGTCGAGCATAACACGTCAACCCTGTTACCCATAGATAGACAGGCTAGAAATACATTTATATAAATAATGCATTCAATTGCCACTTCCTGTTGCACACAACAAACTTCCATTCGCCCTGTCAGAAGGGGATTTACGACTGATTTAAGAAGACATAATCAACTCAGTCACAATCAACCCTGTTACTTTATTTGGCACTTAATAGGCATTTATTATAGTATTTTTATTTATTGAACCTTTTTCGGTGGGGGAAAAAAAAAAAAAAAAATGAAGTTAGGTGAAATCCAACATTTATTTGACCAAGTTACACTTCTCAAAAGGCACCGAAATGGTGGAACGACCCAAATACACACACACCAACACAGATATAATACATTCAGTTACAGTATTATGTTTTATTTCTGCTCAGAGCCCATGACCAAGCCGCCATGCAGCTCAGTGAGATGGAGGAGGAGATGGATCAACGCATCCATGCAGCTGAGAACAACACACAGCAACAGGTGACACACACACACACACACACACTTGCATGATTGTCAATTCTAACTTTAGAAATGATGTCCACGTTGTCATGCGATCTGGGCAGGTTGTGTTCCTACAGGGTTTAGCCACTGATAAGAAGGGTGGGAGCTCATCTCTTCACTCATGCCAAATAGAGAGGACTTGTGATCAGATTACTCATTAAACCTCAAACACTCCTCAGCTGTGTTGACGTCTGATATGTCAAGCTGTTATCATATCTAGATTTGATATACTGAATTTATTTATAATAATTTGTTAAAAGTAACTCCAGTGGGATGTTGACGGAAAACGTCCGGTTTTCCATACTTCCATGGAACACTCCTATTCCTGGAATCTCTCATTCCTCTACTCTGGGAGCAGTCTTATCTCCCCCCTGTGTGTGTGTGTAGTTATGTACATTATGTAAGTGTGCTACATCAGCTCTGTTTGTTGTGCAGCTGCTGTATGCTTAGTCTAAGAAAAGCACCCACACCTAGACTCACCTGCCCCCCCCCCCCCCCCCCCCCCCCCCCACCATGAACGTCTGTGTCATCATCCAGTGCGACAGTTAAGGTGTATCCAATCAGAAAGCAATCTACTACTTCAGCACTCATGCAGACCTGCCAACATGCGTACATTTTGCGTAACTTAATTCTCTGGCCATGTACGCAGGTACGAGATCCGAGTTAAAAGTACGCAGAAATGAATAGGGCCTGAGTTGTTTTTTAAACGTTTTTTTTAAAACATTTGAATAAAGTATAAATCCACTGAGTAAATCTAACATCCCAATTCTCGAGCTGAAACACACAGACATCTACGGAGTTGTACGGAGATAAATACATCATTATTCGACGTAGCTACCCTGTGTGTGCCCCTCTTCCTGTTTGTTGTGATGCTGAGTTTGCCGACTGTCAGATGTACGTAAACAGATGGACAAATCCCTGTGTTGTGTGTTGTGGAAAGGTTGTTGTTTAATTGTTTCAAGCTAACGTTAGCGAACATAAGATGGACATTCAGTGGGCTCTAAAGTGCCAGCAGTTCACTCGCATTTGCTAGTGAAAGAAATGAAATGCAAATACGAAAAGTAACTGGTCGCATTTGTGCGATTGGGATATTCATTTAATTATGCGTCTCGTTAGTTGTATTTTCCATGTAACATTACAAGGATCACACAACCTGATAACTGTAATTATGATCCATATCACAAAAAGCATTACAATAGTATAATAAAAAATAAAAAATTAACATATTGGAATTAAATGGAGTCGGGAGTTTCGAAGACTGCACGATGAAGAATGAATGAGTGTCTGGTATTAGCTATAAAGGTAATGCTTCTAAAATGCCTTTGCACTAGATTTGAGATTTTATCAATTTCAAAAATCTGAAATGATCTACGCTGCAAAAGAAATCCAATAGGCACCTTTACATAGGCTAAAACACCGGACTCTTCTAGCGAACAGCGCACAGATTCCCTTTGCGGTAGGCTACTTTAAGCTTCGTGTAGCCAGTTTGCGTTCTGTTTCAATGCAATCATTTGTTTTTGTTTTTATGTAATTATGGATAACATGTTAATTTGATACTGATGCTCTGCTTCAAACATTTGTTCTTCTTATCATATCAGAGTAAAAAAAAAAAAAAATGTTTTATCGTGGATAAGACATTTGTACATTCTGTACCTAAACAAATAACTTGTTATTATTTGTTTAATACTATTTTGAAAAACTCAAAGAATAAAGGCCCTTTGTGTGATTTTTACCATATGTGTAAATGGAATGCAGTCCAGAAAGAAAGTATACCAACCTTTTATAGACTTGATTTGGTACAATTCTACAATTGCGATCAGACTCACAAACAGCGTGTGCACGAGCATGCGGGAAATGAACACCCCAATTGGGTGTTCCGCGCGCGTCTGGTCCTCTAAAAAGTTGTACAGGGTTGGCAGGTCTGCTCATGTTCCTTGATACACCCTGACCACCTCCACCTGTCACCCAAACTGCCCTAAAATAGCACCGCTCAAACTCTTATCAGTGGAACATAGAGGAGTGATATAAAAGAAGTGCAAACAAGCATACACATGCACACACACAGAAAAAACACACAACCACATTCACACACACACACAAAAACACACGCACGTGCATGCACATACACTGTGCCATTTGATTTGGACAGTAGTTGGTGTCTTGACAGTAGCTGTATCTGTATATTGACAGTGTGTGAACATTTGATGATGATGAAAGACTTTACAATTGTGTCTTGTATCCTTGTGGAGGCCATAAGAGATGGGATGATGCTACACCATGTTCTATTCTGTTATCGGTAGGAGGCCAATAGGACTGAGGCAGCTCTGAGTGAGCTGAAGAGACACTATGAGTCTGAGGTGTGTGAACTGCAGCACAAGCTCCAGAAGATGCAGCTGGTGAGTTTACCATTCGACTATTCATCACTTATACTGTTCCACCGGGTACACGCAGAAGATAACCTTTATATTTTAGGTGGTGTGAAATAAATATAAACTTTTCCAATAAAGTCTGAAACTTGATACACAGTTTGGGGCCAAGTTTCATGCTGTTAATGAAAAAGTGAACAATTAACCAATAATGTGGCATCTATTGCCTGGACTACTAGTCTAGCCAATCACTCCTGTTCACCCACTCAGCGTGTTGGTTCATTGGTTCATGAACATGTGAGACATCCAATCAGATTAACTCAGTCACAATTGAATGAAATCCATCTATGCCATTGAAGATTTTGATTCACTGGCAGCAGGCAGCGATGTGTGTTAAAGGTGTCTACTCCCTCCTCAGATTGAAGACCAGTACAAGAACATCAACATGAAAGACGAGTCTTCAACCCTGAAGAGAAAGATCAACGAACTGACTCTGGTGAGATGGGTCTTCCTGCTAGTCCTGTATCACTCTGTACACATCCTTTCTAACTCTCATCCATTTCCTGATCAAGACAATTGAGCTGACTCATTCTGGCTCTGACCATGCTGTCGTCTGTCGCTAAACCCTTCTCTCTTCTCTCTCTCTGTCTTTACCTCTCTCTCTCTCTCTCTCTCTTTACCTCTCTTTCTCTCTCTCACTCCCTCTCCCCCCAGGAAAACCAGCGGTTGAAGCAGGAGTTGATGCAGTCTCAAACTAACATAGCCTTCCTTCAGAGTGAACTGGCCTCTCTGAAGAGTGATCTGACAGACCACAGCATCAACTCTGAGCGGTGAGACACACACACACACACACACACACACACACACACACACACACACACACACACACACACACACACACACACACACACACACACACACACACACACACACACACTTACTGTATCATGGGTGTTGGACACCCATTGTGTATGAGGCACAATAGTCGGTACAATCTCTTGTAAAATGCCTTACAAATGTCTTCATATATTACATAATCAGTGTTGAACTGTTAGTAAATCATACACATACACTACTGTTCAAAAGTTTGCAGTCACTTAGAAATGTCCTTGTTTTTGAAAGAAAAGCACATTTTTTTGTCCATTAAAATAACATCAAATTGATCAGAAATACAGTGTAGACATTGTTAATGTTGTAAATGACTATTGTAGTTGGAAACGGCTGATTTTTAACAGAATATCTACATAGGCGTACAGAGGCCCATTATCAGCAACCATCACTCCTGTGTTCCAATGGCACGTTGTGTTAGCTAATCCAAGTTTATCATTTTAAAAGGCTAATTAATCATTAGAAAACCCTTTTGTAATTGTGCTCATTAACTTCTCTTGGGTGGGGGGCAGCATTTGGAATTTTGGATGAAAGCATGCCCACATTAAACTGCCAGCTACTCATCCCCAGAAGATAAGATATGCATATTATTAGTATATTTGGATAGCAAACACTCTGAAGTTTCTAAAACTGTTTGAATCATGTCTGTGAGTATAACAGAACTTATTTAGCAGGCGAAACCCCGAGGACAAACCATTCAGATTTCTTTTTTTTGAGGTCACTCTCTTTTCAATCACTAATCTAGTGATGTCATTAGGGCTTCCGAGTGGCACAGAGGTCTAAGGCACTGCATCTCAGTGCTAGATGTGTCACTACAGACCCTGGTTTGATTCCAGGCTGTGTCACAACCGGCCGTGATTGGGAGTCCCATAGGGCGGTGCACAATTGGCCCAGCGTCATCCGGGTTAGGGTTTGGTCGGTGTAGGCCATCATTGTAAATAAGAATTTGTTGTTAACTGACTTGCCTAGGTTATATCAAATAAAAAATAAAAGTAATACTCTAATATCTACGAGATGTATTACTATTTGTGAAATTATCAACCTGATTTTTCTACAGTGGCACATTGAGAATCCCAATGTACACTGAGACACACAACACACAGACACAAAGCCATAACACACACGTGAGCACACACACGCACACAGAGCCTGTGACACCTCATCCCAGCCTGAGCTGTAGGTTCGCCTTGAGCCATCCAGTCACTCAATCAGTCAGGCAGTAGAGGCCACAGCCCCAGGCCAGTGTGACTGTGTGCCTGGCTGCTCCCTCCCCTCCCTGGGGCGGTAACATGTTTCGAGGGTTGTAACAGGATATCCTAGTGTGACCTCACACTCAGTCTCACAACCTGGTTACCTGGCAACCAGTCTCACACTTCGCCTTTGAACTTGTTCCAGTCAAACTAAGTTTGTGTTGTGAATGTGCCGATTCTTTGAGACTGTTGAAGTGTCTGCTTTTGTTTGCATTATTAGAATGTACATTCTCCTGTTTTTGGAGAATTAATGTATGTGTTTTGAGAGTGTGTGTAGTATGTGTTATTGTAGTTTATGTAGTATGTGTTATTGTAGTTTATGTAGTATGTGTTTTAAGGGGGGATTTGTAGTATGTGTTATTATAGTTTATGTAGTATGTGTTATGAGTGTTTATGAACGTGTATGTATTCGTTGTGAATGACTGTGTTTGTATGTGCAGGGATGAGGCGATGATGAGAGAGTTCTCTGATGAGAGGGAGAACCTGGAGCGACAGATAGAGATCCTACAGTAAGTCTGGCCAATCACAGTGCTTGTCTGACACATAAACAGGAACGCTGACATGCTCACCTGACCCACAAACAGGAATACTTCAAGACTCACAACTTGATGTTACATCGAGTTGCCTGTAAACTGAGGAACATGAAGTTGTAAGCCTTGGGAGTTTTGTGAGTCTTAAAGAGTGTCTGTTTTTGAAAACCTCAAAAGTCATTTTCCTGAGAAGACCTGCCAGCGGCTCTTTGATCACCTCTTCCCGTTCTTATCCTCTTCTCTCTCCTCTCTTTCTCTCCCTCTCCCCTCTCTCCTCCTCTGTTTCTCTCCCTCCTCTCTCTCCTCTGCTTCTCTCCCTCCTCTGTTCCCCTCTATAGAACAGCCAACAGGAAGCTCCATGACAGTAACGACGGGCTGCGCAGTTCCCTGGAGAACACCCTCAGCAAGAGCAATAAGGTGAGGTAGACAACCACATAGCCATGGTAACACCAGCACGCTCTCTCTCTTGCTCTCTCCCTGCCTCTTATCTTTGTTCCTCCGTCCCTCTTTCAATTACCTCCCTATCCCACACCCCTTTTATCCTCCTCTTCACATCACCCCCTCTCTCTCTTTCTCTCTGATCTCTCTGCTTTTAACGTCAGGGTTGAATCTCTAATGGCAGTCCTAAGGGCTTGTCTGTTGGAGGAATCAACTGAACCATGTTTGAGGCAATGACAGACAACAACAAAAACGACAGCAACAACAACACATTTCAGTCTTGACCCCTAACTCACTCTCCTCATAACCTCATGACTTCCACTCTGTCTCACACACTCTCATCTAACAATAATTCCTATACTCACACATAGGGTTCAGTACATACAGCTCAGTGCACACACACGTACGCACACACAAGTGAATGGACACACACCCACACATTAACAAAAACACACCCACACACACACACACACAGTGACCCAGACAGTTGTGACAGTGATGTTGTGGTTGTGTTTCAGCGTGGTAGCAGTTCTTCCCCAGCCAGCACCATTAGCAGGAGGAGCAAGAGTATCTGTTACTCATCACCATACCGTGACAGGTAAGACAGGACTGGACTAGCAACAGCCTGCTGGTGTGTTTGTGCAGACAGCGTCCAGTACATACACTCTAATACAGGTACACACTGCACACGTACATACATGTGTATGGAAGATTAGCACTGGACATATGCGTGTTTGCATTGTATACTCATAGCCATCCATACAGGACAAAAAACAGCACAGTCTATGTTCTAGCTTGGTTGTTGGAGCTAGCTTAGTGGTACACTGGTTGCTCCTTTAAAAGTCGTGTCATACCGAAGCACACTTTGCGGGCTGCTGCAGAATTCTCTGGCACGTTATTTAATTGTCAGCCATTTTTTCTGTTAATGCAAGTCAGTGCTAGTTTGACCACCAGAGGGCATCTTTGAGAAGCATTTGATAGTCTTCCATATTGGCATTACCAGAGAATTTAAAACCTTTTTTGTAATAACATAGTATATGGGATTGATTTGAAGAAATTTGGCTAAATTAATTTGATTAGTATTATGGTGTTTCTATTCCGAGAAAAACGAAACCCTCAGGGTTTCTGTTAGGATGGAATGGAAAATATGGAGATGTACAATGTGATAGTCGGGAATAGACTGCATGCAGCATAAGAGGATTGGAGGATTCTAAATTGTTTGCCTTCATTAGACAACTTTGTTCCAATATTTCTGTAAATCAGTGATATTTATTCCGATAGTAATTCGTTATGGATCCATAACGAAATAAATATCTGCATTTTGAAAGAGTATTTTATCATTATTTTATTGACGAAAGCATAAAGATGCTGATGAAGAAATACAGTACTGTACAGTATATGCTTTTACATTTGGATAAAAAAAACATTTAAGCATTTTGAAGATATAAGCCACCTGCATTTGTTTATTAGGCTACTGTGCAGTCTGACAAGTAAACATAGCCTACACTACATACTGTAGGAAACATAGGAAAGTGCCTAATTCCTTACCTAAGGGAGAGCAGGCCATGTCCAGACTTTCTCAGTGACCTCAAGTACTTAATAACTCTGTCTTTAATGCTTTTCGGGTTGTCTCAGAAACTTCTGAGAGACAGTATTAATGATGAAGACCCGGAGGTTCACTGGTAAGCCACATTTGCCTCGGGATCCATCCCAGTTGGTATTCTGTGCCCACTCGTGGTATCTCTCTTTGGTTACACATCCTTGGAATAGCAGAACAGCATAACGGTCCGGCCTTCCCTTGCTGTGCCCGGTGAGCAGTTGGTCAAGTTCTGTTGTCAGAAGAGGAATGGAAATGTCAGGGTGAACCGACGACCTGACGAACCCGCCACGTATGTTGACTCTGCCTGTCGGAGGGGGAGTTCCAGAGCTCACAGGTGTGCCTGGCATGGATTGTGACTCCATCTCGTTCCTCGTCCTTTTCTGCGCGTCATTCTCCACCTGACTCTCCGCCAATGCCGCCTGACTCTCCACAAATGCCGCTCATTTCAGCAAGGTTTTACCTGTGGTCGTGGAGCTGGGTGGAAATGTGACTAAAATGTAGATTAAATAAACATCCGCATTTTAATGTCTTTTTTCTCTATTTTATTAACAAAAGCATAAAGATGTTGATGAAGAAATACTGTACTCCTGTTTTGAGTTAGAAATGTAACACTTTAGAGTACTTAAGCATCGAATACATTGAAAGTTGAGGGATTTTCACAACAGTAGCCCGGCTATAAAAAGTATATTGTCCTGCTAATAGGAACCATTTGCATGATGGGCTACACCTGCTACAGTTGTGAAGACACAGCATCTTGTTTACATTCTTTATTGTAACCACAATGTCACAAATCATTTGTATCTACCAGTTGTCACTGGTAAAAAATTATAAGTAGGCCTAATAAAAAAAAATCTACTTCTATGAGGCTGTTAAGCCTCATAGCCTAGCTCAGCCAGTTAAGTTATTTTATATTGGTCCAGGCTCCGAAGAAATAGACTCCAATTAATTAATGTTGTTTGTAAATTAAAATTAAAATGAAGATTATTGTTGAAATGAATTGATTGACTGGTGTAGGTTTTCTCCATCTGTTGGTGTGCAACACTTGCATAACAAGTTAGCTATATTGTCAGCACCAGCCACTGTTCACCTCCTATTGATTGCACTGCAGTTAGCGCCAGTAGTTTTTCAAATTGAACATTTATTTAACTAGGCAAGTCAGGTAAAAACAAATTCTAATTTACAATCACGGCCTACACCGGCCAAACCCGGATGACGCTGGGCCAATTGTGCGCCACCCTATGGCACTCTCAATCACGGTCGGATGTGATATTCAACCCAGGGACTGTATTCAAGCCAGGGACTGTAGTAATGCCTCTTGCCCTGAGATGCAGTACCTTAGACCGCTGTGCCACTCGGGAGCCATGACCAATATATAAAACCGTGTGTAGGTACAGTTGAAGTCAGAAGTTTACATTCACCTTAGCCAAATAAACTCAGATTTTCACAATTCCTGACATTTAATCCTAGTAAAAATTCCCTGTCTTAGGTCAGTTAGGATCACCACTTTATTTTAAGAATGTGAAATGTCAGAATAATAGTAGAGAGAATTATTTATTTAAAATTTTATTTCTTTCATCACATTCCCAGTGGGTCAGAAGCTTACATACACTCAATTAGTATTTGGTAGCATTGCCTTTAAATTGCTTAACTTGGGTCAAACGTTTCGAGTAGCCTTCCATAAGCTTCCCACAATAAGTTGGGTGAATTTTGGCCCATTGAGTTTGACAGTGCTGGTGTAACTGAGTCAGGTTTGTAGGCCTTGCTCGCGCACGCTTTTTCAGTTCTGTCCACAAATGTTCAATAGGATTGAGGTCAGGACTTTGTGATGGCCACTCCAATACCTTGACTTTGTTGTCCTTAAGCCATTTTGCCACAACTTTGGAAGTATGCTTGGGGTCATTGTCCATTTGGAAGACCCATTTGCGAGCAAGATTTAACTTCCTGACTGATGTCTTGAGATGTTGCTTCATTATATCCACTTCATTTTCCTTCCTTCTTCGGCTTGCAAGCCTCCCCCTTTTCCTCCAAACATGACGATGGTCATTATGGCCAAGCAGTTCTATTTTTGTTTCATCAGACGAGAGGACATTTCTCCAAAAAGTACGATCTTTGTTCCCATGTGCAGTTGCAAACCGTAGTCTGGCTTTTTTATGGCGGTTTTGGAGAAGTGGTTTTTCCTTGCTGAGCGGCCTTTCAGGCTATGTCTATATAGGACTTGTTTTACTGTGGATATAGATACGTTTGTACCTGTTTCCTCCAGCATCTTCACAAGGTCTGCTGTTGTTCTGGGATCGATTTGCACTTTTCGCACCAAGGTACGTTCATCTCAAGGAGACAGAACGCGTCTCCTTCCTGTGCGGTATGACGGCTGCGTGGTCCCATGGTGTTTATACTTGCATACTATTGTTTGTACAGATGAACGTGGTACCTTCAGGCATTTGGAAGTTGCTCCCAAGGATGAACCAGACTTGTGGAGGTCTCCAATTTTTTTTCTGAGGTCTTGGCTGATTTCTTTTGATTTTCCAATGATGCAAGCAGAGGCACTGCATTTGAAAGTAGGCCTTGAAATACATCCTCCAATTGACTCAAATGATGTCAATTATTTGAAGCCTCTAAGGCCATGACATCCTTTTCTGTAATTTTCCACGCTGTTTAAAGGCACTGTCAACTTAGTGTATGTAAACTTCTGACCCACTGGAATTGTGATTAAGTGAATTAATCTGTCTGTAAACAATTGTTGGAAAAAATGACTTGTGTCATGCACAAAGTAGATGTTCTAACCGACTTGCCAAAACTATAGTTTGTTAACAAGAAATTTGTGGAGTGGTTAAAAAATGAGTTTTAATGACTCCAACTTTAGAGTATGTGTCACAATTGTTGAAATGAGGCGGCCAAGGCGCAGCGTGCGTAGAGCTCCAGATTATATTTAATAGTGAAAACTTACAACCAAAACAACAAAGAAAAACAAACGTGCAGTAATGCAGTGCTCAACGCAACTAAACACAAAACAAGATGGGAAAGGTGGAAAGGTGGAAAAAGGCTGCCTAAATATGATCCCCAATCAGAGACAACGATAGACAGCTGCCTCTGATTGGGAACCATACCAGGCCAACATAGAAACGAAAAACTAGAATGCCCACCCTAATCACACCCTGACCTAACCAAATAGAGAAATGAAAAGGCTATTTAAGGTCAGGGCGTGACAGTATCCCCCCCAAAGGTGCGGACTCTGGCAGCAAAACCTGACTCTATAGGGGTGGGTCCGGGTGGGCATCTAGCCTCGGTGGCGGCTCCGGTTCGGGACGTAGACCCCACTCCGCTAGCTGATCCCTCCGCTTCCGTGGAACCGGACCGTGGATCGTCGCTGGAGGCTCCGGACGGTGGATCGTTGCCGGAGGAACCGGACCGTAGATCGTTGCCGGAGGGACCGGACCGTAGATCGTCGTCGGGGACTCCGGACCGTGGATCGTCGCCGGAGGAACCGGACCATGGATCATCGCCGGAGGCTCCGGACCGTGGTTCATCGCCGGGGGCTCCGGACTGCCGACCGTCGCTGGAGGCTCCGGACTGCCGGCCGTCTCAGGAGGTTCCGGACTGCGGACAGTCTCAGGAGGTTCCGGACTGCGGACCGTAGTTGGAGGTTCCGGACTGTGGACCGTAGTTGGAGGTTCCGGACTGTGGACCGTCGTTGGAGGTTCCGGACTGTGGACCGTCGTTGGAGGTTCCGGACTGTGGACCATCGTTGGAGGTTCCGGACTGTGGACCGTCGCGGGAGGTTCCGGACTGTGAAACGTCGCCAGAAGCTCTGGACTCGGAACTGTCGCCGGAAGCTCTGGACTGGGAACTGTCGCCAAAAGCTCTGGGCTGGGGATTGTCGCCGGAAACCTGGTGCGTGGGTCCGGCACTTGTGGTACTGGGCTGGTGACACGCACCTCAGGGCGAGTGTGGGGAGGAGGCACAGGAAGTACTGGACTGTGGAGGCGCACTGAAGTTCTAGAGCGTAGAGCTGGCACAACGCGTCCTGGGCAAAGGACCACCTTCGCACGGCACGTGCGGGGAGCTGGCACAGGACGCACTGGGCTGTGAAGGTGCACCGGAGATACAGCACGTAGAGCCGGCGCAGGATATCCTGGATCAAAGAGGCGCACTGGAGACCAGGCGTGCTGAGCCGGCACCACCGGTCCTGGACAGATGCCCACTTTCGCACGGCAAGTGCAGGGAGCTCGCACAGCACGCACCGGGCCCAGTGCGCATCACCGCAAAACATGGTTTCTGCCCGGTCACACGCTCCCCACGGTGAGTACTGGGAGTTGGCTCTGGTTTAAACCCTGGCTCCGCCAACCACCCCGTGTGCCTCCCCCAAACAAAATTGGGGGGCTGCCTCTCAGGCTTCCGTCGTGGTCGCGAACCCCTGTGTCGTCGTTGTTCCTCCCTCGCTGCCTCCGTCTGCTCCCATGGAAGGCGATCCTTTCCGGCCTGGATCTCCTCCCACGTCCAGGATCCCTTACCGTCCAAGATATCCTCCCATGTCCAGGATGTCTGCTCCTCCTGGCCACGCTGCTTTGTCCGTTTGTGGTTCTGTCACGATTGTTGAAATGAGGCGCGTGACAGTATGTAAACTTCCGACTTCAACTGTAGATACGTGTGTAGGTACAGTTGAAGTCGAAAGTTTACATACACTTACCAGCGACGGGTGGCATAATGTCAAATTTGTCATTGGAACCACTCGATATGATTGGTCATATAAAAACCTTGGGACCCTGATGCATAATGAGTGCTCTAACTCCCCCCTGCGGTGGTCGGGATCAATGAAGCCGTGATTCTGGGTACCTCTTAAGTCCCGCGGTGTAAGCTAGCAACTTTTAAAGGAGGAACCACTGTAGCCGAGGAAAGGTTTCTGTTTCGAGTAGACTGTGTGGATGTTGTGACTGACAGGAATGCCTCTGTCTGTCTATACTGTCCCAGGTTCTACCAGGCGGGTGTGGATGGTGTGGATGTGGACGAAGACCTGCTGGGCCTTTGTGGAGGTGAAGGTGAAGGTGGTAGGAGTTCTCTGGGGTGTCGGCGGACCAGTCTGGACACCCTAGCCCTGGCTCTGTGTGACCCGGCCATGCAGTGCAAACGCAGCTGTGAGGTAGACAGCCTGCCCGAGAGCTGCCTAGACAGCGGCATGTCCACGCTGCGTGGCTCCAACAACGAATATGACTCTGAGCAGGAGGTGAAAGGGCACGAGGAGGAACAGAGGATGGCCGGGAACACAGACAGCCTGGAGGGGGACCACTCAGACAACGATGTAAGACACACAAACATACAGTAATACACACACACACACACGCTACATACAAACACACACACATAGACTATGCCGTAGTACACACATACATGTACGCACTATACGCACACACACAGACACATGCTTATTACACACACAGACACACAAACACACACACACACTTTACAGTAATGCACAACACACACACACACACAAAGACGTTATACACACGTCGTCATCCACTTGTACTACGTACACTTATTGTTACTGATAACGCTCATTATGTAAAGATGTCAATGCGATAGTGTTATTGTGTCAGGTTGCAGAGATGCGGGATGAGATGGTGTTTGGATCAGACAGTGATTCTGTCCTGGACTGGAAACCTTTGGAGTCAGTCAGCCGGTCCAGCTCTGGAGCGTCCACACGCAAGGCCCTCTCTGCCATCACCAATGAGGTATAGGACAGAGGGCAGTGGTGTGAGAAGAGAGGAGAGCGTAAATCCTGGATTGTAGAACTCAATTAAAAGCACATTTTGGAGCTTTAAAACCATTTTAAAAAGAAACAGACACTTGGCGGATTTACTTGGTTAGCAGGCAGACGTATTAGAAAACACTTGAGTGTAAATGGTTGACTTAGTTCAGGAGAAACTGTTGATTGTTGACTATGCATGACAAGTGAGTTGACATCATTCCAGTATTATGACATGGTCCGGTACATTACAGTCAAGGTGTGCCTTTAACCTCTTTCACTTTCTTTCTTCCTCTCACGCTCTCTCTCTGTCTCTCTCTCTCTCTCTCTCTCTCTCTCTCTGTGTCTCTCTCTCTCTCTCTCTCTCTCTGTGTCTCTGTGTCTCTCTCTCTCTCTCTGTGTCTCTCTCTCTCTCTCTCTCTCTCTCTCTCTGTGTCTCTCTCTCTCTCTCTCTCTCTGTGTCTCTCTCTCTCTCTCTCTCTCTCTCTCTCTCTCTCTCTCTCTCTGTGTCTCTCTCTCTCTCTCTCTCTGTGTCTCTCTCTCTCTCCTCTCTCTCTCTCTCGCTGTGTCTCTCTCTCTCTCTCTCTCTCTGTGTCTCTCTCTCTCTCTCTCTGTGTCTCTCTCTCTCTCTCTCTCTCTCTCTCTCTGTGTCTCTCTCTCTCTCTCTCTCTCTCTCTCTCTCTCTCTGTGTCTCTCTCTCTCTCTCTCTCTGTGTCTCTCTCTCTCTCTCTCTCTCTCTCTCTCTGTGTCTCTCTCTCTCTCTCTCTCTCTGTGTCTCTCTCTCTCTCTCTCTCTCTGTGTCTCTCTCTCTCTCTCTCTCTCTCTGTGTCTCTCTCTCTCTCTCTCTCTCTCTCTCTCTCTCTCTCTCTCTCTCTCTCTCTCTCTCCTCTCTCTCTCTCTCTCTCTCTCTCTCTCTCTCTCTCTCTCTCTCTCTCTCTCTCTCTCTCTCTCTCTCTCTCTCTCTCTCTCTCTCTCTCTCTCTCCTCTCTCTCTCTCTCTCTCTCTCTCTCTCTCTCTCTCTCTCTCTCTCTCTCTCTCTCTCTCTCTCTCTCTCTCTCTCTCTGTGTATAGGGTAAAGAGAAGGAGTCAGCTGACCTGGGCTACATGACATCAGAGAAGGCCTACAGGGTGGTGTTGGCTGGCGACGCAGCGGTGGGCAAGTCCAGCTTCCTGCTCCGCCTCTGCAAGAACGAGTTCCGAGGAAACAGCAGCGCTACCCTGGGTGGGTGTGTCAAGCGCGCCTGTGTTAGCTCTCACCTGTTTACAGTGTCATTCTATCCGCACATGACTTTTGACTGTAAACGGTGAACAAGGAGTTAGTCTAGCTGCACCGCTCGGGCTCGGTTAAGCACGCTTTCACGCTACTCTCCCCGACACAGCTTTGCTTGTTAAGTCTCCAAAGGCTCTATCCCATGGTGCTGGTCTTGTATGCATGCCTAGTTGCCTGGGACAGATATAGAATGTATATTTCGATGGTAATGGGATTGTCTTTTGGAGTAGTGTGTTTGAACGTCCTCTTGTGTTGATCCTCAGGGGTGGACTTTCAGATGAAGACTCTAGTAGTGGATGGAGAGCCCACCCTACTACAGTTGTGGGACACAGCAGGCCAGGAGAGGTGTGTGTTTGTGTGTGTATGTGTGTGGACACGTTTGACTATATTTGTGAGTACCAAAAGTCCTCACAAGAATAGTAAACCAACAAATATTCAGAGAAGTGAGGATTTTGCCGGTCCTCACTTGTAAAAAGGTGAGTTTAGGGGTTAGGTTTAGTGTTAGGGAAGATTTAGGGTTAGAGTCAGGGTCAGGGGTTAGTGAGAGCTGTGTGTGTGTGTGTTTGCATGCATGCGTGTGTGTGTGTGTGTTAGTGAACATGTCTATTTCAGCCAATCTATGTAGTGGTGCTCTGTTAACCTCTATCCCTGTGTGTGTGTGTCCTAGGTTCCGTAGCATTGCGAAGTCCTACTTCAGACGAGCCGACGGGGTCCTCCTGCTGTATGATGTCACCTGTGAAAAGAGCTTTCTCAACGTGAGAGAATGGGTGGACATGATTGAGGTAGTAATAATTTATATAATACATTTTTACATCCAATTGATATGACACTTTTCCAAGATGCTCAAAGCACTTCACATTATTTTTTAAATTTTATTTAACTAGGCAAGTCAGTTAAAAACAAATTTTTATTTACTATGACGGCCTACCGGGGAACAGGGGTTTACTGCCTTGGTCAGGGAAAGAAAGACAGATTTTTACCTCGTCAGCTCGTGGATTCGATCCAGCAACCTTTCAGTTGTTGGGCCAACGCTCTAACCACTAGGGTACCTGCCACCCCACATAGTAAGGTTAAAACTCACCTCATCCACCAACAATGTGTAGCACACATCTGGGTGATGCCACGGGATGTAAACATGGGAGGAGAATGACTGTGAGACAGTCACAGTGACTTTTAAAATGACATCCTACTCCAAAATGAATGAATATAAACATTTCAAATATATGGCAAATAGAAATCAAACTGGATGGACATCAGAAGTAGAGGAAGGCCAGGGCTAAAAACAAACAAAATATAACTATTGTAAAATAGATTGTGTCTGTAAAATGTGTATAGTATGTATAAGGTGGAAGTAGAAGCCTAGGTGTTATTGTTTATTAGTTTACTCCAATTAAGGGGAGGGGTGAAAGGGTTTGCGGGGAACAATAAAGGAAGGTATTCTTTTTTTAAAGTGTGTATGTGTATATATGTATATATATGTATTTTTATATATATGTACATATGTGGGTATGTGTATATATATTTACCCACAAAATATATGGGGGATTGGAAATTATGCAAACAATTACATTGATGGAAGCAACAATCTATCTGCAATATTAAAGCTGATCCAACCTCTAAACATTTTTTTACATTTTTATTTCCCTCTACAGAAATGAACCCAATATAACAATAGTCCATATTATCAGGCACGTGTGCTATTTGGTAATCATTATTATCACCTGGTGTAGCCCACCTGATGCAGCATAGTGGCTATAAATAATTAGGCTGAAGGTTGCCGATTTACCCCATTGGGCTAATCATTAACCAGATCACGAACTTTAACCTGTTGGGGATGGGGGCGCTGTTTAGACTATTTATGCTAATTTGGCTAATTTTTGAAACGGCTTCCCACAAAATCCTTGATCGTACAATATGCATATTATTATTATTATTGGATAGAAAACAGTCTATAGTTTCTATAGGAGTTGAAATTTTGTCTCTAAGTGGAACAGAGCCCATTCTACAGCAATTTCCCTGACATGGAGTCAGATTTGAGAAATGTTGGCCACTCTTCTGAAGTCAGTTAAAAGGGCACTGTCGTTGCTATGACTATACGGACACTTCTTACGTCTTCCCCTGGATGCCTTTACGTGATGACGATTCCAACGGGGTCGATTGCGCGTTCACAGGCCCTACAAATGAAAAAACCCTGAAGCTAGTCATTCTTTGGGAGCTGCGTCATGAGCCTAGAGGACACCGGCGCGCACCTGTTCCAAGCGTTAGTTTAGCCTGTTATATTTCTCCGGTCATCTTTTCACTCGTTATAGGAGTTAAAAACATCATAAGGTAGTTAATTTAAAGCGTTTTATAGCAATTTATATCCGTTTAGTGCGATTTTGGGACATTTATTTTTGCAACGATGTGAAAAGTTGGGCACGCTTTTCAGTTCATCCCGAACGCAGTTGACATTTCCACATGGCAAGAGGACAGCTTTCCACCAAAAGACGATTTCTCCCAAGAAAGGATCCTTTGCCCAAGATACTGATGGAAGAACAGCTCAAGGTAGGACATTTTTATTATGATAAATCGTGTTTCTGTCGAAACATTTTAGTGGCTTAGGACGCCATGTTTTTTGACGTAGCTTCGCTTGGCGCAAACTGTATTGAAAAGTAAGGATAAATTAAAAAATGTAATAACGCAATTGTATTAAGAATTAAATTGTCTATCAATCCCTGTCCACCCTATATTTTTTAGTCACGTTTATGAGTATTTATGTATAAGAGTAGATCACTGTCTAAGTGGCGCAAGGACTTTTTCTTTACCAGCTTGTCTACATTTCACATTGTCTAACCATGATTTTGGTGGCTAAATATAAACATTTTCGATCAAACTGTATATGCATGTTGTAATGTGATGTTACAGGAGTGTCATCGGAAGAATTCTGAGAAGGTTAGTGAAAAAATTAATATCTTTTGGCGATGTTGACTTTTATCGCTCACTTTGGCTAGAATCAATGCTGGGCTGCTAATTGCTATGTGCTAAGCTAATATAACGATTTATTGTGTTTTCGCTGTAAGACACTTAGAAAATCTGAAATATTGTCTGTATTCACAGGATCTGTGTCTTTCGATTCGTGTATGCTGTGTATTTTTACGAAATGTTTGATGATTAGTAGTTAGGTAAACACGTTGCTCATTGTAATTATTCTAGTCCATTTGTGATGGTGGGTGCAATTGTAAACTATGCCATCTACCTGAAATATGCACTTTTTTCTAACAAAACCTATCCCATACCATAAATATGTTATCAGACTGTCATCTAATGAGTTTTTTTGTTGGTTAGGGGCTATAAATATCTTAGTTTAGCCGAATTGGTGATGGCTACTGGTGTTGGTGGACAAATAAAAGATGGTGGATTATGCTAATGTGTTTTTAGGTAATAGATGTACATCTTTACATATTGTGTCTTCCCTGTAAAACATTTTAAAAATCGGAAATGTTGACTGGATTCACAAGATCTGTGTCTTTCATTAGCTGTATTGGACTTTAATGTGTGAAAGTTAAATATTTAAAAAAAAATTTTTTTTTGAATTTCGCGGCACTGGTTTTTCAGTGGGGGGGGGCGGGGTGTGCCGCTAGCGCCACGCTGATCCTAGACAGGCTAAAGTCTAAACATTAGCCTATCTTGTTGCTAGTTATAGCAACATCCCACTGGGCAAAAACTGATTGAAGCAACGTTGTGTCCATGTCATTGCAGTGTTGAGTTGTGTGATAAGTGTGTGCATCCCAAATGGCACCCTACAGTGCCCATACAGCCATATGGGCCCTGGTCAAAAGTAGTGCACAATAATGGGAATAGGGTGCCATTTTGGACGCATACCAGTTTTGAGTTTTGGATAGTTGTGTTTGTCGGTGTTGTTGGCCTGTGTTTTAACCTGCTGTCCATCTGTGTTCAGGACGTGTCCCAGGATGACATTCCCATCATGCTAGTTGGAAATAAGTGTGACCTGAGGGAGCAAGCGCTACAGGACAGTGTCACCTGTGTCCCCACCAGCTTCGGAGAGAAGCTGGCCATGGTGAGACCACTCAACCCCAACGTCTTACTTAAACCTTTTTACATTAGTTACATTTGTCATTTTGCAGATTATCTTATCCAGAGGGATTGACAGTCACGTCTAGTTGTCCCCTAGAATATAGCCTGATCAGGTCAATGTATGGAACTTCGGCCTGATTTGAGAGTTGCTTTGTTTGTTTCCTATCAGACATATAACGCCCTCTTCTGTGAGACTAGTGCTAAAGACGGATCTAATGTCATAGAGGCCGTGCTGCATCTGGCCAGGTAAGAAATACCGGATCCTAGACATCTCTGTTCTCTCTCTGCTAAGTGATCTTTACCTGTAAATGTGTTGCTCCTTAGAGTACTCTCTGATCTGACTGAGTTGGATACTTTTTAATATTTTTTTACAGGACCAAAATGTAGAACAACATGTAAAGTTTTGCTGGCCTCTAGTGTGCAAGAGTGTTCTGTACTCTAATTAATCAATAAGGCACAAGGGGGTGTGGTATATGGCCAGTATACCACAGCTAAGGGCTGTTCTTACGTATGACGCATCGGAGTGCCTGGACACAGCCCTTAGCCGTGGCATATTGGCCATATACCACAAACCCCCGAGGTACCTTATTGATATTATAAACTTGTTACCAACGTAATTAGAGCAGTAAAATGTATGTTTTGTCATACCCATGGTAATAGGTCTGATATACCACAGCTGTCAGCCAATCAGCAATAAGGGCTCGAACCACCCAGTTTATTATTGTCACGATCACCGTTAGGTGAAAGAGAGGACCAAGGCGCAGCGTGATATAAATACATCTTCTTTTTTAATAGAAGCAGAAACGAACACGAACACTAATACAAACTAGACAAAACAACAAACGACCGTGAAGCTATCAAACGTAAGTGCAGACACAAGCAACTAACGTCAAAACATAGACAATTACCCACAACCTACCTAATGCCTATGGCTGCCTAAATATGGCTCTCAATCAGAGACAACAATAGACAGCTGTCTCTAATTGAGAACCAATCCAGGCAACCATAGACCTACATAAACACCTACACTTAACACAACCCCATGAACTCTACAAAACTCCCTAGACAATACACACACCCTAGACTAGACAAAAAACACAGAAACATCCCCCATGTCACACCCTGACCTAACTAAAATAATAAAGAAAACAAAGATAACCTGTTTGGGCTGCAGGGGCAGTATTGAGTAGCCGGATAAAAGGTGCCCATTTCAAACGTCCTCGTACTCAATTCTTGCTCGTACAATATGCATATTATTATTACTATTGGATAGAAAACACTCTCTAGTTTCTAAAACCGTTTGAATTATATCTGTGAGTAAAGCAGAACTCATTTTGCAGCAAACTTCCTGACAGGAAGTGGAAATTCTGAAATCGATGCTCTGTTCTAGGGCCTGCCTTTAAATGTCCTTGATATTTATTAGAATACATGCACTTCATACGTCTTCCACTAGATGTCGACAGGCAGTGAGAGAAGAAATAGAGTGTATAACTTGATCTGGGGTCGAATAAAAGCTCTCGGCATGACGTGTCACCAGTTTCCTGTTTTCTGGAGAGCGCGTGAAGGGACCTGGTTTTGCCTTCTGATAAGCTGTCGTTATAGACGACTAATATCTCCGGCTTTGATTTCATTTGATACATTTGACAATATCATCGTAAAGTATGTTTTTTCAATATAGTTTTATTAGATTATTGAAATTTATTCGGGACGTTAGGCGTCTTGCGTTGTGTGCCTTTGTTCAGGAAGGAGAGCTTCGCGCCACTTTGCTAGCTTTCCGTGCCAACTGACTGGAGAAGAGGACATTCTAAATCCAAACAACGATTGTTCCCAACAAAGGACCCCTTGTACAACATTCTGATGAAAGATCATCAAAAGTAGGACCCATTTTATGATGCTATTTCATATATCTGTCGAACATGTGAACTAGTCGTTTGCGCCCAGATTTTGGGTACTCTCTCGCTATACCTAAGCTGGATGTCGTAATGAAGTTATTTTTAGAATTCTAACACGGCGATTGCATTAAGAACTAGTGTATCTATCATTTCCTATACAACATGTATTTTTTAGTAACGTTTATGTATAGTTATTTGGTCAGAATAGTTGAGTGCCATAAAAATATCCGCACATTCTGGGAAAAAGATGCTACGTTAGCACAATGTATAACCACTGATTTCAGCTCTAAATATGCACATTTTCGAACAAAACATAAGTGTATGTATAACCTGATGTTATAGGACTGTCATCTGATGAAGCTTATCAAGGTTATTCAAAAAATATATATCTTTTGCTGGTTTATTCGCTATCGCTAACGTGCCTATTGCTATCGCTAACGTGCCTTGATGAATGAATGCGGTAGTGTGGTAGGCTATTGTAGTAAGCTAATATAATGCTATATTGTGTTTTCGCTGTAAAACACTTAAAAAAATTGAAATATTGGCTGTATTCACAAGATGTTTGTCTTTAATTTGCTATACACCAACGATTTTTCAGAAATGTTTTATGATGAGTATTTAGGTATTTGACGTTGGTGTCTGTAATTACTCTGGCTGCTTCGGTCCTATTTGTGATGGTAGCTGTGATGGTAGCTGCAATGTAAAACTGATTTATACCTCAAATATGCACATTTTTCGAACAAAACATAGATTTATTGTATAACATGTTATAAGACTGTCATCTGATGAAGTTGTTTCTTGGTTAGTTCTGTTGGTTCTTGGTTAGTTAGGTTGGCTTTGTGCATGCTACCTGTGCTGTGAAAAATGTCTGTCCTTTTTTGTATTTGATGGTGAGCTAACATAAATATATGTGGTGTTTTCGCTGTAAAACATTTAAAAAATCGGACATGTTGGCTGGATTCACAAGATGTTTATCTTTCATATGCTGTATTGGACTTGTTAATGTGTGAAGGTTAAATATTTCAAAAAAATATATTTAGAATTTCGCGCCCTGCATTTGAAGTGGCTGTTGTCATATTGTGCCCGGCTTCGGGCTTGCAGCCCAAAGAAGATAACTAAGGCCAGGGCGTGACAATTATGCCCATAAGCAATAAGCACCTCGGGAGTTTGTGGGTTCCGAGTTGCGTCGTGCCTAACAACAGCCTTTAGCCATGGTAATTGGCCATATACCACACCTCTCGGGCTTAATTATATTAATGCCAATACAGTGGAGGTATGCCTTTAACTCTCTTTCTCTATTCTTCTTCTCTTTTGTTCTCGTTCTCCTCCTCCTCCCCCCATTAGAGAGATGACCAAGCAGGTTCATGGGGATGAGAACCAGGAGTCTGTGACTAACCTCTACAGAAGTCCCAACAAGAAGATGCCCACTGTCACCTGCTGCACAGGATAAGAAACCACACAGGAACACTACTAGAGTAACCAAAACTCAGCACCAGAGCAACCACAGCAACAGAACACCCCAATACTAGAACACTGTCTGCAAAGACAGAACAAGAGAAAAAGGAGATTTCAGAATAACAGAACACAGGAGAATCCAGTCAGAACACTTGAGTACCATAACACTAGAATATCAGAACAGCTGATTTTCTCATATGAGATCAACTGTGCTTGTTTTAAGCTGTGTGTGCATGCGTGCACGATTATGCAATTATGTGTTTGCATGAGTGCATGTGTGCTTGTGTTATGCATGTGTATTTGGCTTTAGTATTGAGTCCTTTGACATCATTCACATCATGGTTAGTAGTGAAGTCTAATCTCCTATGCTGTTGAATGTCTTCATATGAAGCCTCTGTGTCGAAGCCATGGTCATTTGTATTGCAGATAGCTATTGTATAGATCAATGTACAGGTAGTGACTGAAAAGTACCATGTACTGGCAAATTATATTCTCAACAAGTCACAAGAAAACTTGGGATAGCAGCAATTTACATTTTTCAATTAACTATGCCATATGTGATGAGGAGAGACAAATGCACGCGATAGGTGGCGAACAGGAGGGTGGGGAAATGTTATTTTTACAGTGGAAGAATGATCTTATTAGCAAGCTTTTTATTGCTAAGGGATCAGGCGGAGGGAGGAGCTACAGTTTAGTAGACATAAAAATATACTTTCATTCTAGTTCTGTGATAGTAGACACAGTAGTGTCAGAAACATTCTCCATGTACAACATTTGTGATATAGAGTAACAACTGCATGTCAAGGAAGGAGTGTCATGATTGTCAGTTGAATTCTGATTGTAGGAGCCAAGAGCAACATCTGGAGAGAATGATGTGATTGGATGACCGTGGGAGGAGCAAAATGTCAAATGTATGAATGTGGTGTGTGCTTGTAGGCACATTTTATTTCTGTGTGTATATTGTAAAATATTGTTATCATTAATATATTATGTAATGTTAGACATTTGGACCTCTCCTGGGCCACTAATGATGTCACTGTGAGCCAACACCTGTCTGTCTGAGCCCTCGGTGTGGTCATACTCAAAGCGCTTTACTATTAAAATGTAGCATGAACAAAACCCAACGTGATATGACTTCCCTTATCCAGGCAGAGTCTGAACATAATATTTCATGCAGAATATATATATATATTTCATGTTGAGGGCATGGAATATAAAATAAATCACAATATAATTCATCTGGAGAGTAATCTGATAATACCAAGGCAAATGGCAGCCATGTACCCTACTATCTTGCTCAGTCACACACACATATACACCAACACACACCCCAAATGTCCACAGAGAGTCACTGACTGGGGAAAAGAAATTCAACAATCAGATAACTTCTTAAATTTGATTTGTTAGGACACCCGTGTCACTCATATTCCCTGAGCATTTTTACGAGGAGCTGCAGCATGTGCCAGCATTTATTCAGGCCATTTGTGTCTGGAAGTCTGGCACAGAGCCAAGCCCCACCTCCCATTAGTTTACATTTTCATGAGCTTGATGAGGCGAACCTAGTCATTTGTCAAACAACATGTGGGGTGGGGCAGGCAGGGAGGCATGGGATAATTCAATAATCACAAATGTGTAGCAGGCAAGGTTATTGTTTGGAATGGATTCATTCATTTGATGTGGGCGGAACAGAAGCGTGTCCTAAATGGAAATCAACAAGGTATTTTATATATTCACAGAGCTGATTACCACAACATCACCGTTGGATGGGTTTCAGCCCTGGGTTTGACCCCTGGCACTTGTTGACATGTCCATGTCCATAAGACACTGGTAATAACTTTATAACAACCTCTATCTTGGATGGTGTTGTTCTCCCTGTGACGGAGTGCTTAGAGTGGGTTGAAGGAGGGTGATGATGGCCTTCGCGATTCTGGATCTCTCACACTGAAGAGCTGCTATTATCAAATGTGCACACGCATACACCATTCACAGTCTGACAGGTAGTATTTAGGCTACGCACACGTCTTTAATGAACATTGTCTAGCACTACTACATCAACATAGGATCAAAACCCCTTAAACCTATAATATTACCATAAACACATCAGCAATCCAACTAAATCAGAGTTCCGTCTTTGGGGCTGGGTTGCTGGGGGTCATGAGGTCTCCATCTGGAGAGGTCAGAGGTCGTTGGAGAGGCCATCGGACTGTGTGGAACTCTGGGGCAGCAGACTGTGCGGAACTCCACACCTCCAACTATTCTCCCCCAAGGCTGTCCTGCCTGGGGTATCTGTCACGTTCCTGACCTATTTATGTTAGTTTGTTATGTGTGTTAGTTGGTCAGGACGTGAGGTTGGGTGGGCATTCTATGTTTTCTGTTTCTGTGTTGGTTTTGGGTTGCCTGGTATGGCTCTTAATTAGAGGCAGGTGTTTGGCGTTCCTCTAATTAAGAGTCATATTTAGGTAGGCGTTGTCACAGTGTTCGTTGTGGGTGATTGTCTTCCGTGTCTGTGTAATTGTTTGCACCATACGGGACTGTTACGGTTTGTTCGGTTTGTGTAGTCTAATTGTCCTATTCGTGCGTTCTTCTTGTTTTATGTAAGTTCGTCGTATAGGTCTGTCTTCACCGTTTTGTTGTTTTGTTAGTTTATACAAGTTCGTGTTTTTTCGTTAAATAAATATGTGTTCAAACTTCGCTGCGCCTTGGTTCCCTCAATACTCCTCCTTTTCGGTGGAAGAGGAGGAGGACCGCCGTTACAGAATCACCCACCAATCCAGAGCCATGCAGCGGAGTAAACAGAGTATGGGACAGGAAAAGAAGGAGGAATGGACTTGGGAGGATATATTGGACGGGAAAGGTTGCTACACATGGGAGGAGATCCTGGCTGGTAGGGATCGCCTCCCATGGGAACAGCTGGAGGCACTGAGGAGAGCAGAGGCTACCGGAGAGAGGAACCGGTGTTATGAGGGAACACGTCTGGCACGGAAGCCCAAAAAGCCCGAGTAACACCCAAAAATTTCTTGGGGGGGGATAAGAGGTAGTGGGCCAAGGGCAGGTAGGAGACCTGCGCCCACTTCCCAGGCTTACCGTGGAGAGCGGGAGTACGGGTAGGCGCCGTGTTACGCAGTAGAGCCAGTAGAGCGCACGGTGTCTCCTGTACGAGTGCATAGCCCAGTGCGGGTTATTCCACCTCCCCGCACTGGTAGGGCTAGATTGGGTATTGAGCCAGGTGTCATGAGGCCGTCTCAACGCGTCTGGTCTCCAGTGCGTCTCCTCGGGCCGGCATACGTGGCACCTGCCTTACGCATGGTTTTCCCGGTTCGCCTACATAGGCCGGTGCGGGTTATTCCACCTCCCCGCACTGGTCGGGCGACCGGGAGCATTCAACCAGGTAAGGTTGGGCAGGCTCAATGCTCAAGAGTGCCAGTACGCCTCCACGGTCCGGTATTTCCGGCACCACCTCCCCGCCCCAGCCTAGTACCTACAGTGCCTACACTACGCACTAGGCTACCAGTGCGTCTCCTGAGCCCAGTTCCTCCTCCACGCACTCTCCCTGTAGTGCGTGTATCCAGTTCGGTGCCTCCAGTTCCGGCACCACGCACTAAGCCTCCTGTGCGTCTCCAGAGCCCTGTACACACTGTTTCTTCTCCCCCTACTAATCCTGATGTGCTTGTCCTCAGCCCGGTGTCACCAGTGCCGGTACCACGCACCAGGTATAGAGTGGGCTTTGAGAGTACAGTGTGCCCTGTCCCTGCTCCCCGCACTAGTATGAAGGTGCGTGTCCTTAGCCCGGTGCCTCCAGTTCCGGCACCACGCACCAGGTCTACAGTGCGCCTTATCCGGCCAGAGCCATCCGTCTCACCAGCGCCATCTGAGCCATCCGTCTCACCAGCGCCATCTGAGCCATCCGTCTCCCCAGCGCCATCTGAGCCATCCGTCTCCCCAGCGCCGTCTGAGCCATCCGTCTGCCATGAGCCTGCAAAGCCGCCCGTCTGCCATGAGCCTACAGAGCCGTCCGCCAGACAGGAGCCGCTAGAGCCGCCCGCCAGACAGGAGCCGCTAGAGCCGCCCGTCAGACAGGATCTGCCAGAGCCGCCAACCAGACAGGATCTGCCAGAGCCGCCAACTAGACAGGATCTGCCAGAGCCGCCAACCAGACAGGATCTGCCAGAGCCGCCAGCCAGCCATGAGCGTCGAGAGCCGTCAGCCTGCCATGAGCGTCGAGAGCCGTCAGCCTGCCATGAGCGTCGAGAGCCGTCAGCCTGCCATGAGCGTCGAGAGCCGTCAGCCTGCCATGAGCGTCGAGAGCCGTCAGCCTGCCATGAGCGTCGAGAGCCGTCAGCCTGCCATGAGCGTCGAGAGCCGTCAGCCAGCCATGAGCGTCGAGAGCCGTCAGCCTGCCATGAGCGTCCAGATTCATCAGTCAGCCAGGAGCTGCCCTTCAGCCAGAAATGGCTATATACCCAGAACTGCCCCTCAGTCCAGAGCTGTCTCTCTGTCCGGAGCTGCCTTTCAGTCCGGAGTTGCCCCTCTATTATGATCTCCCTCTCTTTCTTGATCTACCTCTTTATTCTTATCTATCCCTCTGTCTTGATTTATCCCTCTGTCCCGGTGCTGTCCCTGTCATGGATGTTACAAAGAGGATTTTGTGGGATATGGGTGGACATTTTTAGGGGTAGATGGAGGTTGGGAATGACTATGGTGGGGTGGGGACCTCGCCCGGAGCCTGAGCCACCACCGTGGTTAGATGCCCACCCAGACCCTCCCCTAGACTTTGTGCTGGTGCGCCCAGAGTTCGCACCTTATGGGGGGGGTTATGTCACGTTCCTGACCTATTTATGTTAGTTTGTTATGTGTGTTAGTTGGTCAGGACGTGAGGTTGGGTGGGCATTCTATGTTTTCTGTTTCTGTGTTGGTTTTGGGTTGCCTGGTATGGCTCTTAATTAGAGGCAGGTGTTTGGCGTTCCTCTAATTAAGAGTCATATTTAGGTAGGCGTTGTCACAGTGTTCGTTGTGGGTGATTGTCTTCCGTGTCTGTGTAATTGTTTGCACCATACGGGACTGTTACGGTTTGTTCGGTTTGTGTAGTCTAATTGTCCTATTCGTGCGTTCTTCTTGTTTTATGTAAGTTCGTCGTATAGGTCTGTCTTCACCGTTTTGTTGTTTTGTTAGTTTATACAAGTTCGTGTTTTTTCGTTAAATAAATATGTGTTCAAACTTCGCTGCGCCTTGGTTCCCTCAATACTCCTCCTTTTCGGTCGAAGAGGAGGAGGACCGCCGTTACAGTATCAATCACATTATGACAATATCATCGTCATAGATTATTGTAAGGGGTGCGTAACCGGTGGCAGGGAAGTCAGACGCAGGAGAGCAGAACTTGGTAATAGCCGGAGCAGTTTAATAGCAAAACCAACGGCATAAAAAATAACAAGATATGGGTACAAAAACCCGTCGCGCACCAATCAACACGTGCACAAGCACTTGCAATAAACAATCCCACACAAAGACATGGGGGGAACAGAGGGTTAAATACACAATAAGTGATTGAGGGAATTGAAACCAGGTGTGAGGAAAAACAAGACAAAACACATGGAAAATGAAAGGTGGATCGATGATGGCTAGAAGACCGGCGACGCCGAGCGCCGCCCGAACAAGGAGAGGACCCGACTCGTGACAATTGTTTAACCATGTCACATAATCTGTGGGGCATACTGTTTTTAGACGTTTTTTTAAAATCTATTATTAACTGGAGATACGCAAACGTAAACCTAGGCCTGGTTTGAATTCATTTATCTCACTTTATGACCTAGGTGAATGATATCAATCAATCAATTTTATTTTATATAGCCCTTCGTACATCAGCTAATATCTCGAAGTGCTGTACAGAAACCCAGCCTAAAACCCCAAACAGATAGTAATGCAGGTGTAGAAGCACGGTGGCTAGGAAAAACTTCCTAGAAAGGCCAAAAACTAGGAAGAAACCTAGAGAGGAACCAGGCTATGAGGGGTGGCCAGTCCTCTTCTGGCTGTGCCGGGTGGAGATTATAACAGAACTATGCCAAGATGTTCAAAAATGTTCATAAATGACAAGCATGGTCAAATAATAATCAGGAATAAATCTCAGTTAGCCTTTTCATAGCCGATCATTAAGAGTTGAAAACAGCAGGTCTGGGACAGGTAGGGGTTTCGTAACCGCAGGCAGAACAGTTGAAACTGGAATAGCAGCAAGGCCAGGCGGACTGGGGACAGCAAGGTGTCAGCATGCCCGGAAGTCCTGACGTATGGTCCTAGGGCTCAGGTTCTCAGAGAGAAAGAGAGAACGAGAGAATTAGAGAGAGCATACTTAAATTCACACAGGACACCGGATAACACAGGAGAAGTACTCCAGGTATAACCAACTGACCCTAGCCCCCCGACACATAAACTACTGCAGCATAAATACTGGAGGCTGAGACAGGAGCGGTCAGGAGACACTGTGGCCCCATCCGAAGAAACCCCCGGACAGGGCCAAACAGGAAGGATATAACCCCACCCACTTTGCCAAAGCACAGCCCCCGCACCACTAGAGGGAAATCCTCAACCACCAACTTACAATCCTGAGACAAGGCCGAGTATAGCCCACAAAGGTCTCCACCACAGCACAAACCAAGGGGGGGCGCCAACCCAGACAGGAAGATCACGTCAGTAACTCAACCCACTCAAGTGACGCACCCCTCCTAGGGACGGCATGAAAGAGCACCAGCAAGCCAGTGACTCAGCCCCTGTAACAGGGTTAGAGGCAGAGAATCCCAGTGGAGAGAGGGGATCCGGCCTGGCAGAGACAGCAAGGGCGGTTCGTTGCTCCAGAGCCTTTCCGTTCACCTTCACACTCCTGGGCCAGACTACACTCAATCATATGACCTACTGAAGAGATAATAGTGAAAACTCTTTGTCCGTCTGACATAACTCTTTGATTTCAAATGTCACATGATATTATATTTCATGTCATGTCTGGAGGGGTAAGAATGCCCAGGTGTAAAGGTCACAGGATTCATATGAGTAATGACCCAGAGGAAGGCTCTGTGCTGGTACAAATTATGTTTAATAATACTATATGTGACTCACAACCTGGATTCTGGCTCTTTAAATAGCAACATTTTAATATCTGTTTTTTTACATTGGATAAAAGTAGATAATCAGAGCTACAAAATGGTATATCATACACTGCATTTGAGGAAAAAATGGGAAATTAATGATGTTTTGAAAGCTGATTAACTCATGTAAACTCATTTTTGAGAAAACTGTCTTTCAATGTTTTGGTACTAGTATTGGAGAGCCCTTCTTTGTCTACACCCATTCAGCATTGTTCACACCCTCTTAATAGGCTGACCACACCGCTCGCATCGCGTGTGTGAGCGTTGCAAAATGTATTTAGAAATCTATGTTATTCAATTATTGCACCGACACTGCTCGCGCGCGCCAACGAGCATCTGCGTTGCCAAGGGCTAAAATAGAAGTCATATCTATTTCTACCGCAGATCGCGCTGCAAGTCCTGCCTCTCCCATCTCCTCATTGGTTTATAGAAGCAGGTACCCACGTGCCATCTCCTCATTGGTTATACCCACGTGGGTGATTGAAAGACGAACTGTTGCCGGTTGTCGTGGTAAAACTATGAAAGTTTAGATGCCAATCACCATATAAGTTAAACAATGAAAAATCCTGGAAGGAGAGATGACTAGAAACGATTCGGTTGACCGTTTTTTTGTGTGGATCAATTGTTGGAGTAGAGGACCTTGTGCATTTCAGGTAAAATAACAACCTAATGTTTATATCCCATGACAAATTAGCTAGCAACAGCAAAATTGCCATAAATGTTTAATGCTTTTCGAGCTGTCCCTAAATGAATGTAATTGGTTCAGAGTTTGTTTTGATATTTTAACCTGCGTGTTGTGATCCCGTTTGGTGTGGGGGGACAAAATATATTTATGCACGATGACTCACGCGCGCAGCCGGTTTGGGTTCCGTGTTAGCCCCACACATCTCTTTAAGGGTTGATCCGTGCGTTCTGTACTAAATTACAAGCTACTTCCAGACTTCTAGAGAGAACAGCTCACTGAACATTACTTGCCCTAGCAGAGCTGATTAGGCTGTTATGTTATCCAGAGCGTTGGTGACTGCAACTGTGCTGTCAGATTGTCAATTTTTCCATTGTCCATAAATTCAGAGCGTTTCGCGTTCAGAGCGCACACTGGACGCTCTGGCCAATAAGTAGGGTTGTTCCGAAAGCTCTGACCTCACAACAACAGTCAAGCATCCAAGCTAACTGGCTAACATTGGCTAGCTACTTCCAGACACATAATGAGAGAACACTCTGACCATTTTACTCCCCCTAGCAGAGCTGGTTAGGCAGTTTCCATGTTATCCAGAACGTTGGTGACTGTAACTGTGCTGCTGGCAACAATTGAATTACGCTTTGTTACTGACATCGGACATATACAACAGGTGTTGAGCATTTAAAAATTAATCAGTTATTATGCGACCTGGCACTCTAATACGAGAGTATTTTGCTAAGAAATGTAGCTAGATTTATTTAGCTAGATAAACAATGAAACCCAACGCATGACGTAACGTTAGTTAGCGAGCCAGCCACCTAACTGTCTCGTATTAGCCGGGATGTTCCTTATATTGGGCTAAATTGGTTTGTCCCATACGGGACCTCCCTTGTCCCGTAAATTCATCCAATCACAGTATAGCGTAATAATTTCTGTTGTTCGGTCGGTTTGGCATATCAAGGAAATATTGATAAACCTGCAAAAAAAGAAGACTGCAGCTACAACAAACAATGGAAAGCAAAAAAAGACCTGGGTTCAGCCCATCAGTGGTGACTCGAGGAAAGCTTTCTGTTCTTTATGCAGTCGGGAATTCTCAATTGGCCATGGAGGGGAGAATGACCTAACTCAGCATGCATCCACAGAAATGCACAAGAAGGCCACGCTAGCTAAAGCTGCTAGCAATATCGGTGCATTCTTCGTGACCTCTACTGCAGAAAATGACAAAATCGCGGCAAGTGAAGCCTTGTATGTGTACCATACGGTTAAACCTGGACTCGGCTACAACGGCACCGACTGTCTTGTTAACCTGTCTAGGATCAGCGTGGCGCTAGCGGCACACCCCCCCCCCCCCCCACTGAAAAACCAGTGCCGCGAAATTCAAAAAAAATATTTTTTTAAAATATTTAACTTTCACACATTAAAGTCCAATACAGCTAATGAAAGACACAGATCTTATGAATCCAGTCAACATTTCCGATTTTTAAAATGTTTTACAGGGAAGACACAATATGTAAAGATGTACATCTATTACCTAAAAACACATTAGCATAATCCACCATCTTTTATTTGTCCACCAACACCAGTAGCCATCACCAATTCGGCTAAACTAAGATATTTATAGCCCCTAACCAACAAAAAAACTCATTAGATGACAGTCTGATAACATATTTATGGTATGGGATAGGTTTTGTTAGAAAAAAGTGCATATTTCAGGTATATGGCATAGTTTACAATTGCACCCACCATCACAAATGGACTAGAATAATTACAATGAGCAACGTGTTTACCTAACTACTAATCATCAAACATTTCGTAAAAATACACAGCATACACGAATCGAAAGACACAGATGCTGTGAATACAGACAATATTTCAGATTTTCTAAGTGTCTTACAGCGAAAACACAATAAATCGTTATATTAGCTTAGCACATAGCAATTAGCAGCCCAGCATTGATTCTAGCCAAAGTGAGCGATAAAAGTCAACATCGCCAAAAGATATTAATTTTTTCACTAACCTTCTCAGAATTCTTCCGATGACACTCCTGTAACATCACATTACAACATGCATATACAGTTTGATCGAAAATGTTTATATTTAGCCACCAAAATCATGGTTAGACAATGTGAAATGTAGACAAGCTGGTAAAGAAAACGTCCTTGCGCCACTTAGACAGTGATCTACTCTTATACATAAATACTCATAAACGTGACTAAAAAATATAGGGTGGACAGGGATTGATAGACAATTTAATTCTTAATACAATTGCGTTATTACATTTTTTAATTTATCCTTACTTTTCAATACAGTTTGCGCCAAGCGAAGCTACGTCAAAAAACATGGCGTCCTAAGCCACTAAAATGTTTCGACAGAAACACGATTTATCATAATAAAAATGTCCTACCTTGAGCTGTTCTTCCATCAGTATCTTGGGCAAAGGATCCTTTCTTGGGAGAAATCGTCTTTTGGTGGAAAGCTGTCCTCTTGCCATGTGGAAATGTCAACTACGTTCGGGATGAACTGAAAAGCGTGCCCAACTTTTCACATCGTTGCAAAAATAAATGTCCCAAAATCGCACTAAACGGATATAAATTGCTATAAAACGCTTTAAATTAACTACTTTGTGATGTTTGTAACTCCTATAACGAGTGAAAAGATGACCGGAGAAATATAACAGGCTAAACTAACGCTTGGAACAGGAGAGGGTCGGTGTCTTCCACGCGCGTTACGCAGCAAGAAAAGACTTGCTAGCTAAAGGTTTTTTTCATTTGTAGGGCCTGTGAACGAGCAATCGAGCCCGTTGGAATCGTCATCACGTAAAGGCATCCAGGGGAAGACGTAAGAAGTGTCCGTATAGTCATAGCAACGACAGTGCCCTTTTAAATGACTTCAGAAAAGTGGCCAACGTTTCTCAAATCTGACTCCATGTCAGGGAAATTGCTGTAGAATGGGCTCTGTTCCACTTAGAGACAAAATTTCAACTCCTATAGAAACTATAGACTGTTTTCTATCCAATAATAATAATAATATGCATATTGTACGATCAAGGATTTTGTGGGAAGCCGTTTAAAAAATTAGCCACATTAGCATAAATAGTCTAAACAGCGCCCCCATCCCCAACAGGTTAACCTGTTTGGGGTGCAAGCCCGACCTCGGACCAAAAATGACAACAGCTGCAGAGCGCGAAATTCAAAATCTATTTTTTAAAAATATTTAACTTTTACACATTAACAAGTCCAATACAGCATTTGAAAGATAAACATCTTGTCAATCCAGCCAACATGTCCGATTTTTTAAATGTTTTACAGAGAAAACACCACATATATTTATGTTAGCTCACCACCAAATACAAAAGTGGACAGACACGTATGAATTATGATTATGAAGTATGAATTATGATTGAAGTAGCATGCACAACCAACCGAAATAAACTAAAACCAACCTAAAGAGCCCAGAAAAAACGACCTCAGATGACAGTCATATAACATGTTACACAATAAATCTATGTTTTGTTCATAAAAAGTGCATATTTTAGCTATAAATCTGTTTTACATTGATGCTACCCAAAAATGCTAACACATAGCTAGAGTCTGAATCCAGCCGGGAGTAGCCAGAGAAAATACATACACCAACGTCGGCTACTAATTACACCTCATAAAACATTTCAGAAAAACATATGGTGGATAACTAATGAAAGACAGATATCTTGTGAATACAGACAACATTTCCGATTTTTGAAGTGTTTTACAGCGAAAACACAATATATCGTTATATTAGCTAACATCATAAGCTAGCATAAGGCAGCATTGATTCTAGTCAAGCGCTAGCCTAGCATAGTTAGCAGCGTTAGCATTCAACAGTTCGACATATATATGAAAAAGCATCCCAAATTGGGTCTTATCTTTCTTGGTACTCCATCAGAATGTTGTAACGGGGTCCAATGTCCAGTAGAGTCTTTAGTTGGGTTCCAGAACGAAGGATTCCCCTCTTTGGTTAGCTAGCACGGTAGCATTGCTGCGCCAGAAAGCGTTTCTTCAAAAAATTCTTCCGTCGTTTCACATCTAAAGTCCAGAATAAATTGCAATAATATAATTAAAGTATATTGAAAAAACAACCTTTAGGATGATTTTGTGACATGTAGCAAATAATATCGTAGTCAGGCATCATATTCAAAGTTACCTACCTTGTTCCAGAAGCCGAGATCAAATTATCCTTCGCGCCCGGATTTTTATTTTAACTGCGCATGTCTCACAAGAAGTTCTGTTATTCAGTCCAGGGACGAGATATTCGACCCCTTTCAATTCTCACTTCCGCATTACAGTCTAAGGTACGCCTCTGACGTGTCCCTATGGTCCTAAGTCAAATGGCCTTTTATAGAGAAGGTCTTAAAGAGACACATCGCATTTTGGGAAACTCAATTCGGCTGGGAAAATGGCTGTAAAAATATTTCTGTTCGACTTAGAGAAACAATTCAAACCTTTTTAGAAACTACAGACTGTTATCTATCCAACAGTAGTAAATATATGCATATTGGAAAATAAAAAGTTTCTTAGGAGGCCGTTTGAAAATGTGCACACATTTTCCAGTTTTTTCAATATTCAGCGTGCAGCCATAAAAGCTCAACGGTGCTCTGTTTCATGACTCAAATGATGTGACGAAGGTGCACTTGGGAAGATCGAAAGCGGAGATGATTGCAATGAATGTTTTAGGATCAAATATTGTGCGGGATATTTTGGATGATCTGTCCCCGACCAAAGGCGAGCCGGTGTATTTCTCAGTTGCCAGTGATGCCTCAAACAAGGGAAATAGAAACAGGTTTCCAGTGTGTATGAGATATGTCTCTGTGTCTGATGGAGTGCAGTGCAAGTAACTTGCCTTTTTATGAAGACAATGATGAAACTGCATATGGCATACATCAAGCTCTGATGAACTGTCTGGAAAAGCATGAACTGGATATTAGACACATCACAACCTATGCAGTAGATAATGCCAATATCAACTTTGGAAAACACCTCTCCGTTTCAATCAAATCAAAGTTTATTTGTCACGTGCGCCAAATACAACAGGTGTAGACCTTACAGTGAAATGCTTACTTACAGGCTCTAACCAATAGTGCGGAAAAAAAGGTTGTGTGCGTGTGTGTGTGTGTGGGTAAGTAAAGAAATAAAACACAGTAAAAATACATTTTAAAATAGGAGTAGCACGGCTATATACAGAAACCGGTTAGTCCACAGTGTGCGATTTCAAAAAAGCTTTTAGGCGAAAGCAGAACATATCATTATGTTAGGTCAGCAACTAGTCACAGAAAGCATACAGCGATTTTCTAAGCAAAGAGAGGAGTCACAAAAAGCAGAAATATTGATAAAATGAATCGCTAACCTTTGATATTCTTCATCAGATGACACTCCCGGGACAACACGTTACACAATACATGTATGTTTTGTTCGATCAAGTTCATATTTATATCCAAAAACCTCAGTTTACATTTGGCTTTGCCTCCAAAACATCCCGTGAATTTGCACAGAGCCACATTAAATCACAGAAATACTCATAATAAACATTAATAAAAGATACAAGTGTTATTCACAGATTTAAAGATATACTTCTCCTTAATGCAACCACTGTGTCAGATTTCAAAACTTTACGGAAAAAGCAAACCATGCAATAATCTGAGTACGGCGCTCAGAGACATTCACAACCCAAGAAGATATCCGCCATGTTGGAGTCAACATAAGTCAGAAATTGCATTATAAATATTCACTTACCTTTGATGATCTTTGTCAGAATGCACTCCCAGGAATCCCAGTTCCACAATAAATGTTTGATTTGTTCCATAAAGTCCATAATTTATGTCCAAATTCCTCCTTTTGTTAGGGCGTTTAGTAAACAAATTGAAACTCACGAGGCGCGGGCAAGTCTGGAAATGTCGGACGAAAATTCCAAAAAGTTATATTACTGGTCGTAGAAAAAAATCTAACGATGTATAGAATCAATCTTTAGGATGTTTTTATCATAAATGTTCAATAATGTCCCAACCGGAGAATTCATTTGTCTGTAGAAAAGCAATGGAACGAGAGGTAACTTTCTCATGACCGCGCATCACGAGAACGAGGCTGCTGGCAAACCTCTGACTCATTCCCCTCTCATTCAGCCCCCCTTCACAGTAGAAGCCTGAAACATTCTAAACGTTCTAAAGACTGTTGACATCTAGTGGAAGCCGTAGGAAGTGCAAGATTATCCATATCCCACTGTATATTCAATAGGGGCTGAGTTGAAAAACGACAAACCTCAGATATCCCACTTCCTGGTTGGATTTTTTTCTCGGGTTTTTGCCTGCCATATAAGTTCTGTTATACTCAGAGACATCATTCAAACAGTTTTAGAAACTTCAGACTGTTTTCCATCCAATACTACTAATAATATGCATATATTCTGGGACTGAGTAGGACCTAAAGCCCATTCTGTGGGAAGCTGCTATAGACCACCAAGTGCTAACAGTCAGTATCTGGATAATATGTGTGAAATGCTTGACAATGTATGTGATATCAACAGAGAAGTATATTTTCTGGGTGATTTAAATATTGACTGAATATCATCAAGCTGCCCACTCAGGAAAAAACATCAAACTGTAACCAGTGCCTGCAACCTGGATCAGGTTGTCAGTCAACCTACCAGGGTAGTTACAACAGCACAGGAATTAAATCATCAACATGTATTGATCACATCTTTACTAACTCTGCAGAAATGTGCTTTAAAGCAGTATCCAAATCCAATGGATGTAGTGATCACAATATAATAACCATCTCTGGGAAAACCAAAGTTCCAAAGGCTGGGCCTAATATAGTGTGTAAGAGGTCATACAAGAAGTTTTGCTGTGATTCATATCTTGATGATGTAAAGAATATTTTCTGGTCTGTGGTGTGTAATGAGGAGCAACCAGATGCTGCACTTGGCGCATTCATGAAACTACTTATTCCAGTTACTAAAAAGCATGCACCCATTAAGAAAATGACTGTAAAAACAGTTAAATCCCCTTGGATTGATGAGGAATTGAAAAATGAATGGTTGAGAGGGATGGAGCAAAAGGTATGGCAATTAAGTCTGGCAATTAACTGATTGGCAAACATACTGCAAATTAAGAAATCATGTGACTAAACTAAATAAAAAGAAACTACACTATGAAACAAAGATAAATTGTATAAGGAATGATAGTAAAAAGCTTTGGGGCACCTTAAATGACATTTTGGGGAAAAAAGCCAACTCGGCTCCCGCATTCATTGAATCAGATGGCTCATTCATCACAAAGCCCACTGATATTGCCAACTACTTTAATGACTTTTTCATTGGCAAGATAAGCAAACTTAGGGATGACATGCCAGCAACAAATGCTGACACTACACATCCAAGTATATCGGACCAAATTATGAAAGACAAGAATTGTACTTTTGAATTCGGCAAAGTCCGTGTGGAAGAGGTGAAAAAATTATTGTTGTCTATCAACAATGACAAGCCACCGGGTCTGACAATCTGGATGGAAAGTTACTGTGGATAATTGCAGACGATATTGCCACATCTTCAATTTAAGCCTACTAGAGAGCGTGTGCCCTCAGGCCTGGAGGGAAGCTGAAGTCATTCCGCTACCCAAGAATAGTAAATTCCCATTTACTGGCTCAATTAGCCGACCAATCAGCCTGTTACCAAGCCTTAGTAAACTTCTGGAAAAAATGGTGTTTGACCAGATACAATGCAATTTCACAGTAAACAAATTGACAACAGAAGTTCAGCATGCTTATATGGAAGGACACTTAACTTCCTGATTGATGTCTTGAGATGTTGCTTCAATATATCCACATAATTGTCCTTCCTCATGTAGCCATCTATTTTGTGAAGTGCACCAGTCCCTCCTGCAGCAAAGCACCCCCACAACATGATGCTGCCACCCCCGTGCTTCACGGTTGGGATGGTGTTCTTCGGCTTGCAAGCGTCCCCCTTTTTCCTCCAAACATAACGATGGTCATTATAGCCAAACAGTTCTATTTTTGTTTTCTTCAGACCAGAGGACATTTCTCCAAAAAGTACGATCTTTGTCCCCATGTGCAGCTGCAAACCGCAGTCTGGCTTTTTTATGGCGGGTTTGGAGCAGTGGCTTCTTCCTTGCTGAGCGGCCTTACAGGTTATGTTGATATAGGACTCATTTTACTGTGTATATAGATACTTTTGTACCCGTTTCCTCCAGCATCTTCATAAGGTCCTTTGCTGTTGTTCTGGGATTGATTTGCACTTTCCCACCAAAGTACGCTCATCTCTAGGAGACAGAACAGGTCTCCTTCCTGAGCGGTATGACGGCTGCGTGGTCACATGGTGTTTATACTTGCGTACTCCTGTTTGTACAGATGAACGTAGTACCATCAGGCGTTTGGAAATTGCTCCCAAGGATGAACCAGACTTGTTGAGGTCTACAATTCTTTTCTGAGGTCTGATTTCTGATTTGTTTTGATTTTCCCATGATGTCAAGCAAAGAGGCAATGAGTTTGAAGATAGGCCTTGAAATACATCCACAGGTACACCTCCAATTGATTCAAATGATGTCAATTAGCCTATCAGAAGCTTCTAAAGCCATGCCATAATTTTCTGGAATTTTCCAAGCTGTTTAAAGGCACAGTCAACTTAGTGTATGTAAACTTCTGACCCACTGGAATTGTGATACAGTGAATTATAAGTGAAATAATCTGTCTGTAAACAATTGTTGGAAAAATGACTTGTGTCATGCACAAAGTAGATGTCCTACCCGACTCGCCAAAACTATAGTTTGTTAACAAGAAATTTTGTGGAGTGGTTGAAAAATGAGTTTTTATGACTCCAACCTAAGTGTATGTAAACTTTAGACTTCAACTGTATGTCAATGCAACAGGTCAAAATAACAAGATTGCAAGACAGGGGTTATGGGATTGTTTACCTTAGAACGTGCCTATTCCGCTTAACGGGACACTATCATCTGATGTGTAAACTCAACTAAGATTGAGATTTTTTTTGGGACTGATTAAGATGTGCAAACTAAGTACATGTTTACTTTCTTTCTTCCAGGACTTTTGGAATGTCCACTACCAAGTTTTCTGATGAGTTTACCAATAACTCATTATCTTTCCATTTGAAATGCTTTCTGAGGCAGGTGCCTTAGGGGAACAGTTAATATAAAGGTAAATAAAGGCAGGTAGCCTAGTGGTTGGAGTGTTGGGCCAGTAACCAAAAGGTTGCTAGATCGAATCCCTGAGCTGACAATGTAAAAATATGTTGTTCTGTCCCTGAACAAGGCAGTTAACCCACTGTTCCTAGGCTCTCATTGTAAATAAGAATTTGTTCTTAACTGACTTGCCAAGTTAAATAAAAAAAATAAAGGTACCTGAATCAGGCTGTTAAAGGAGTTCCAAATTGTGGAAGGTCTGACCATTTGTGACCTGTTTTTGTAAACGAGGTGTATGTCGACTTCACAGGAAAGCCGTTTGAACATAAAACATTTTTTTGATCAAAATACGCTTTTGGCAGAAATGTCTTCTCGAACATGTGCACTTTCATGTGCCTTAATAACAAACTTGTGTGCCATCTGTAAATACGAATACATTTGTTAAATTACGAGCCTTAAGCCACAGAAAATGACAGCAACCTTCCCACTAGTCATGATTGACTGAGATAATGAGTGGGATGGACATGCCGAGAGAGGAATTCGGATTGGTCTGCCATAGAAGGCTTCTGTCTATTTGAGCTCGTCAGTTTGAGTTGGTAATCCTCTCGAACGTGGCTTTTATTAAATGTATTGTGTAGTGGAGCTACACACTCCACTTTCTGGAGGATCAAGTTTTGAAATCAGTGGAATTAGAGTATGATAGCTAAAGAGAGAGAACAACTGTCTCCGGATCTTCAAACTTAGGGCAACCGTGGTATGGCTTTCCTGACAGGGAGACGCATCCATCATGCATGATGATGTATACAGGTAAGATCGCCTAGTGTTAGCGAGCTACATTTTCAGATATTACACCATTTCTACACCATTTCTACACAAAGTGGTTTCATTTCAAGTTAAAGTGTACTGTTAGCTAGCTAGCTAACGTTAGCTGGCTGGCTCCCTAGCTGACGTTATTCTTTTCCCAGAGCTGTTTGCTGTTCTAGTTAGAGCCTAATGTTAGTTAGCTAACAATGAACATGGTTGGTTAGCTCCCAGCACTGTGGCATTGTTGACACTGTTCATTGTTGTTTAACTAGCTTACGTTAGCTGGCTGGCTCATTAGCTAACATTATGTGACGTGTGTGAACTTACACTTTGTTTACCTAGCTAGGTACATTGTTTACCTAGCTAGCTGGCTATATGTCTTAAGCTAAAGTGTACTGTTGGCTAGCTAGCTAACGTTAGCTGGCTGGCTCATTAGCTCATTAGCTTACACCCGTTGAATATGGCCTGTGTCAGTAAACAACAATAAAATTGTTGCCAGCAGAGTCGGTTAGGCTGTTTTCATGTTATCCAGAGGTAAACAAATCATCAGCCAGAGTGTCAAGTGTGCGCTCCGAGAGCGAAACGAGATGGGTGGGGCTAAAGCTTAAAGGGTGTGAATGATGCTGAATGGGTGTAGACAAAGAAGAGCTCTTCACTCGATAGCAAAACATTCAAAGGCGATTTTCTCAAAAGTGAGTTTACAAGTTGATCAACTTTCAAAGCAGAATTACTTTCCCATTGTTCATCAAATGCAGCATATGATTTACCATTTTGTAGCTCTTAGTCTCTACTTTTATCTAATGTCAAAAACACCAATAAAATTTTGCTACATAAGACCGAATCCAGGTGGTGAGTCACATTTAGTTTTTTTTACCCTACGTTTTACCACACACCCATACAAAACCCACCTGTTAATGAATATTTGCTAGTGGTGTTAAAATTGATTTATTGTGTAGGGTCTTCTTATTTTGGTTTGAGTGGGTTTTTTATGGGTTAGAAGGGATGTACCTTAAAGGGTACACAAATAAACATTTCTGAAGTATCTATTGTCAGAGCTTTGGTTACACACATGTAAATTCTCCCGAAATGTTCTGAAAATACCAATGTAAACACAACATGTTTGGAATGTTTGAAATGTCTTTAAATAATGAGTCTGAGGTCCAGGGAAAGAAAAGGGAAGGAAACACTCACTTAATGAGGTGGAATGACCTCTGACCTCTGTTCTGACTTTCTGATGAGGCCTGATCACCCTCACTTGAAAGACTAGAGACATTGGGTGTGATTTTAATGGGCATTGTAGACTAATAATTAGGAAAAAGTTATAATTTATCAATAGTTTTATGTGTGATGCGGACCACAAGAGAGAGAGGAGAGAGAGAGAGTGCTGCCCCTGAATGAGGGACACCTTTCTCCAGTCTATTTTTGCTATTCCTTGAATTACCTTATGGGTAATTCTCAAATTGAGATGGAGTTATCAACTGTTTTAATTCTAACTTTGTTTTTGGACAAGACATCATGGACCATAAAGGACAGTGGTGGCTCAGGTGAGAGAATTGTCTGCTTGGGAAAATCAGATTATTTCCCAGATATTGAAATCGGGACATTATCAAGGGCCATCTGCTATGAGCGTACCATTGGGAGGACGAACTGAAATGCTATCTGAAGAAGAAAATGAAGAAACGCCAGAAGATGAGTGCTGTGAAGGAGGGAGGGTGGTCAACCTTGCCCCTAATTGATTTAGGCTTGTCCAAAATGCTTTGTTTGGGGAATCAGGTTGATTGTGGGCTCGGCACACTGCGAAGTGTATAAATGCATTGAGATACTGATCTGTCATTAACATGCCACTCACGACAAAAGCTCCAGCTGAAATGTCATTGACAGAATCCATCAATGAAATTGTGTAATGAAGCATATGTGTAACTGTATGAAGCAAAGATCTTAAGTGTCTGGTTTTATGTGTTGATTTTGTTTACAATCCAGAATGAAGGGGTTGAAAGTGTCTGTGGTATATACGTTGATTTTGTTTACTTACTCCTTTGATAGTTTAACCAAATTAATAAATTGAAATGATAGTTATCACAGAGTGAGCGATAAGAGGAGGGAATGTGATGGAACATTTTGTTTGTGCTTTTCTAATAACCTATTTCTGTGTTCATGCAAATGACTGATTGAATGTGCATGGGAGGAATCCTCACTATCAGTATCTGCAATTTGGCAGTACGCCCAGAACCTTGTTTTGAGAACAGAAAGGGATCTCTCAGTTTCAAGGTCTCAGATTGGAGAGAAGAAGCCTCGTGATATATTGGTTGGTCACATGCATGAACCAAACGTTAATAATGAATTATTTATGAATTATACATAAGCTAAACTTGTCTGTGTGAGCAGTATTTAAGAGAACTAACAGGAATGCCCCGGCAGAGCTCACTTCAGACTGGTACTTTATGCATCTAAATTTGACTGTGACCTCTCCATCATGCTGTTAATAAACAATGATTAATGATTGAGATTGAGTGTCCCATGTGTAGAATTTCCATGACAATCTCAATGAGACAACGGGAAAGAATGAGAAAGTGGATAGAATCTAGTTTCTTATGATTTACTTATATTTTTATGTAACCTTTTCTTAACTAGCCAAGTTAGTTAAGAACAAATTGTTATTTACAATGATGGCCTATGAATGTATAAAATATTGATTATTTTGTATAGCTTTGTAAGACTAAAAATGACCAACCACCCAGTTTTGGAGTAGTGAGTTGTGCTTTTGAGAGGAGCTGGCTACTGTACCGGGAGACTTCCAGCAATTGCGCTAAGCTAACGATATGCTACTTTATATCATCTTCAAATTTTAAAACACTCAGTAACTCTTTTAAAGTAAGACCTATTTTACCAGCTAAATTTGCTGGACGCTCTTAAAGGGGTTCACACAAATTAAACATCATGATTAACCATCATGAGTAAAGAACTATGAAAATAGTTTAAATAAACCCTATTTAATCTACAAAAAATGAATTGTCGCAGAAAATGTATGATTTGCAGTATGAATCAAATGAGATGAAGGTCATTAACACTAAATCAATTATTAGGAAAGTTTAGTTGTGCCACAGAATGTTTTATCCCATCAAGGTGTGCCACGGTTCAAAAAGATTGGGAACCACCGCAGTAAAGTATCCTCAGGAGATAGGGGATCAATAGTCCAGAACTCATCTTCCTATTGACTGATCACTGTTCTGGCTAACCTTTGGCCGAGCTCATCATAAGAGCCAGTGTAAATGGGCCATCACAATCACACACTAATGCCTCATAAGGAACGATTGATATGTATTGTATTTGAAAGCAGCATACTGCACTTTCTCTCTTTCTCTCCCCCCTGCTGTTTGTGTTCTGCTGTTTAACTGTACTCACTCGCTCACACTCAGAGAGAAACAATAACTCACCACACACACAGAACACACTTGAAGTACACACATATCAAGTGATTAACTGTCAAACTCCACAACCAGCAGTCAGCTAAGCTCAGAGTTGATTTAGAGTGCTTTCAGAAAGTATTCACATCCCTTGACTTTTTCCACATTTTATTGTGTTACAGCCTGAATTTAAAATTAATTACATTGAGATTTTGACACTGATCTACAGACGATACTCCACAATATCAAAGTGGAATTTAGTTTGCAGAAATGTAAAAACAATGTATAAGAAATGAAAGCTGAGGCCTCCCGAGTGGTACAGTGGGCTAAGGTGTCACTACAGACCCAGGTTCGATCTCAGGCTGTGTCACAACCAGCCGTGACCGAGAGTCCAATAGGGCAGCGACAATTGGCCCAGCATCATCCGGGTTAGGGGAGGGTTTTGCTGGGGGGCTTTACTTGGCACTTTGTGCTCTAGCGACTCCTTGTGGCGGGCCAGGCGCCTACAGGCCAACTTTGGTCATCAGTTGAACGGCGTTTCCTCCGACACATTGGCTTCCAGGTTAAAACTTCACTAGGGTAGGGGGCACTATTTTCACCTCCGTATGAAAAGCGTGCCCAAAGTAAACTGCCTGCTACTCAGGCCCGAAGCTAGGATATGCATATAATTGGTAGATTTGGATAGGAAACACTCTAAAGTTTCCAAAACTGTTAAAATAATGTCTGTGAGTATAACAGAACTGATTTGGCAGGCGAAAACCTGAGAAAAATCCATCCAGGAAGTAGGATTTTTTTATGTTTGTAGTTTTCTATTCAATGCCATTACAGTATCCATTGACTTGGGACTCAAATTGCACTTCCTATGGCTTCCACTAGATGTCAACAGTCTTTAAAAATTGTTTCAGGCTTGTATTCTGAAAAATGAGGGAGTAAGACCACTCTGAGTGAATGGACCCTACAGTGTCCCAGAGCTTTTTCATGCGCACGACCGAGAGTGCGCCTTTCTTGTTTACCTTTTATATTGACAACGTTATTGTCCGGTTGAAATATTATCGATTATTTAGGCTAAAAACAACCTGAGGATTGATTATAAACATCATTTGACATGTTTCTACAAACTTTACGGATACTATTTGAATTTTTTGTCTGCCTGTTGTGACTGTGTTTGAGCCTGTGGATTACTGAACAAAACGCACGAACAAAACTGAGGTTTTTGGATATAAACAGGGACTTTATCGAACAAAACAAACACTTATTGAGTAAATGGGAGTCTTGTGAGTGCAACCATATGAAGATCATCAAAGCTAAGTGATTAATTTTATCGCTATTTCTGACTTGTGTAACTCCTCTACTTGGCTGATAACTGTTTGTAATGATTTGTCTGCTGGGCGCTGTCCTCAGATAATCGCATGGTATGCTTTCGCCGTAAAGCCTTTTTGAAATCTGACAACGTGGTTGGATTAACAAGAAGTTAATCTTTAAACCGATGTATAACACTTTTATGTTTTCTAAATTTTTAAAATGATTATTTCTGTTTTTGAATTTGGCACTGCAATTTCACTGGATGTTGGCCAGGTGGGCTAGCGTCCCACGTACCCTAGTGAGGTTAAGTGGGCGGGTGTTAAAGGAGCGTGGTTTGACGGGTCATGTTTCGGGGGATGCATGACTTGACCGTCGCCTCTCCCGAGGCCTTTGGGGAGCTGCAGCAATGAGACAAGATCGTAATAGGATTGCTTTTGGATATCACAAAATTGGGTAGAAAAGGGGGCGAAATAAAATATAAAAAATGAAAAGCTGAAACGTCTTGAGTCAGTAAGTATTCAAACCCTTTGTTTTGAGAAACCTAAATATGTTCAGGAGTAGAACTTTGATGAACAAGTCACATAATAAGTTGCATGTACTCACACTGTGTGCAATAATAGTGGTTAACATAATTTTTCTTGGGGGTACTTTTCATCTCAGTACCCCACACATGCAATTATCTGTGAGGTCCCTCAGTCAAGTAGTGCATTTCAAGCACAGATTCAACCACAAAGACCAGGGAGGTTTTCCAATGCCTCGCAAAGAAGGACACCTATTGGTAGATGGGTAAAAAAAAAAAAGCTGCCACTGAATCTCCCTTTGAGCATGGTGATGTTATTAATTACTCTTTGGATAGTGTGTCAATACACCCAGTCACTACAAAGATACAGACATCCTTGCTTACTCAGTTACTGGAGAGGAAGGCCAATTGTCATTTTAAAACAGTTGCAGAGTTTAACGGCTCTGATAGGAGAAAACTGAGGATGGATCAACAACATTGTAGTTACTCCACAACACTAACCTAAATGACAGAGTGAAAAGAAGGAACTCTGTATATAATACAAATATTCCAAAATATGCAAGCTGTTTGCAAGACACTAAAGTAATACTGAAAAAAGATGTGGCAAATAAATAAACTTTTTGTCCTGAATACAAAGCATTATGTTTGGGGCAAATCCAACACAACTGAGTACCATCCACTTTTCATATCTTCAAGCATGGTGGTGGCTGCATCATGTTATGGATATGCTCGTCATAGGCAAGGGCTAAGGAGGTTTTGGGGGCGAGGGATAAAAAATAAATGGAATAGAGCTAAGCACAGGCAAAATCCTAGAGGAAAACCTGGTTCAGTCTGCTTTCCAACCGACGCTGGGAGACAAATTCACCGACAAATATACACAGGAGTTGCTGACCAAAACAACATAGAATTTTCCTGAGTGGCCTAGTTACAGTTTTAACTTAAATCGGCTTGAAAATCTATGGCAAGACTTGAAAATGGCTGTCTAGCAATGATCAACAACCAATTTAACAGATTTTGAACACTTTAAAAAATAATAATGGCCAAATATTGTACAATCCAGGTGTGCAAAGATCATAGAGACTTTCCGAAAATACTTATTATAACACGTATTGATTAAGGGGATTGAATACTTATCTAATCAAGATATACTAGTGTTTTATTTTTCATAAAAACATTAGAATTTCTTTCCACTTTGACATTAGAGTATTTTGTGTAGATCATAGAAAAAAAAGACAATTAATCCATTTTAATCCCAATTTGTAACACAACAAAATGTGGAATAAATCAAGGTGTGTGAATACTTTCTGAAGGCACTGTACATGAACAGATGGAAAAGCATTTAAAAAGCCTGTGTGTCTGTGTGTGTCTGTATTCCAATGGTGATTGCAGTTATACTGCAACACCGTCTTTCCTCCGACATCCGTCTGGCTCTGCTCAAAAGCAACTAGTCTGTGTTACCATGGAGACGATTAACTGTACATCATCATAATAATGAGGCCACGTGTGTGAGTGATAGATGTTGCTGTCTTGCTTACCCGAAACAAGACGGGGTCAGGGTGATTCTCTCTCTCTCTCTCTCTTATACAAAATAAAACGGATTAAAGCAAAACACATACACACATACGCTTGTCTTGCTAGCCTGGCTAGATGAGGGCAATCACAGTTAATTAGACAATGTTTGAGTGATAGAGTAAGAGTTACAGGGCTGATCCCATGAGAGATCATCAGGCCATGGTTGGCTCTTCTCTAGCCGTATGACATCAGAGCTGGGCAGAGCAGCCAGCCAGGGCTGTAATGACAGCCAACTAGGAAGCAGCGCTGGCTGCCACCGTGAGGACAGCTGGTTACCATCGCACAGCTCTAACTGCAGATTAAACACCATACACTGATCTGCCAACTAATTAGCTCTGTGACGTGTGACGGGTGACACGCATGCATTCACGCACACATACACAAACATAAATAAAGTTGAAGTCAGTTTTTCACAATATCTGACATTTAATCCTAGTAAAAATTCCCTGTCTTTGGTCAGTTAGGAGCACCACATTATTTTAAGAATGTGAAACGTCAGAATAATAGATTTATTTGAGCTTTTATTTCTTTCATCGCATTCCCAGTGGGTCAGAAGTTTACATACACTTAACTAGTATTGGGTAGCATTGCCTTTAAATTGTTTAACTTGGGTGAAACATTTCAGGTAGCCTTCCACAAGCTTCCCACAATAAGTTGGGTGAATTTTGGCCCATTCCTCCTGACAGAGCTGGTGTAACTGAGGCAGGTTTGTAGGCCTCCTTGCTCACACACGCTTTTTCAGTTCTGCCCACAAATGTTTTATAGGATTGAGGTCAGGGTTTGTGATGGCCACTCTAATACCTTGACTTTGTTGTCCTTAAGCCATTTTGCCACAACTTTGCAAGTATGCTTGTGGTCATTGTCCATTTGGAAGAGCCATTTGCGACCAAGCTTTAACTTCCTGACTGATGTCTTGAGATGTTGCTTCAATATATCCACATAATTTTCCTACCACATGATGCCATCTATTTTTCCCTCCTAACATAACAATGGTCATTATGGCCTATCAGTTCTATTTTTGTTTCATCAGACCAGAGGACATTTCTCCAAAAAGTACAATCTTTGTCCCCATGTGCAGTTTCAAACCGTAGTCTGGCTTTTTATGGCTTCTTCCTTGCTGAGCGGCCTTTCAGGTTATGTGGATGTAGGACTCGTTTTACTGTGGATATAGGACTCGTTTTACTGTGGATATAGATACTTTTGTACCTGTTTCCTCCAGCATCTTCACAGGGTCCTTTGCTGTTGTTCTGGGATTGATTTGCACTTTTCGCACCAAAGTAAGTTCATCTCTAGGAGACAGAAGACATCTCCTTCCTGAGCGGTATGATGGCTGTGTGGTCCCATGGTATTTATACTTGCGTACTATTGTTTGTACAGATGAACGTGGTACCATCAGGCGTTTGGAAATTGCTCCCAAGGATGAACCAGACTTGTGGAGGTCTACAATTTTTTTCTGAGGTCTTGGCTGATTTCTTTTGATTTTCCCAAGATTTCAAGCAGAGCTAGTGAGTTTGAAGGTAGGCCTTAAAATACTTCCACAGGTAAACCTCCAATTGACTCAAATTATGTCAATTAGCCTATCAGAATCTTCGAAAGCCATGACATCATTTTCTGGAATTTTCCAAGCTGTTTAAAGGCACAGTCAACTTAGTGTATGTAAACTTCTGACCCACTGGAATTGTGATACAGTGAATTTTGTGGAGTGGTTGAAAAACGAGTTTTAATGTCTCCAACCTAAAGTGTATGTAAACTTCCGACTTCAACTATACACTCTTTCTCTCTTTTCCTATTTCTCGAACACTGGACACTGTCCTTCATCTGGTCTCCTTTTTGATGTGTGAATTCTGTGGGGTGGGGATGTGTGTCTGATTGTGTGTTTGTGATTGTGCGTGCGTGTGTTTGTGTGTAAAAGAGTGGGGAGGTAGTGATGTAGCACAGTCACACAATGACCTTTGAAGAACTTGGTTGAAATTGAGGGACCACTTCAAAAGAGAAGCATGAAAAATAGAACACAAAACTATTTTAAACAAACATGACGGTTTCTCTCCTCTTGTACCTTCGTTCCTTCAACCCTCTGCTTCACTCCCTCTCTCACTACATCTTTCCCCCAATATTCTGCCCTCCTACATTCTCTCCCATCACTCTCTCTCTCTCCTTCTCTGCTTCTCTCTCCCCTGGGGTGGATTGGTGTGTGTATTGTGATACAAAATGCATATGTGTGTGTCCCTGTGATCAGTCTGTTCCCTCCTGTTCTGTAGAGTGGTGTGGCATAGATGTTGTCTAGATTACAGTTTGTGGTGCACATTGTCATGACACAGTCCGCTAGACTTCAACAAGCCGTAGCGTAAAGATTGTGTGTTAAGATAAAGTAGACAGTTGATTGCTTTGGTTAAAGGACTATTTCTCAAGCTTTTACACACGGAAGTACACGCACACAAAGGCAAGCACGCACGCACGCGCACACACACAGTGTGTGTGATGTGATCTGACCTCCTCATGCATTGTGCATCACCCCCCCCCCCCCTCTCCAGCGGGAGTACATGATGACCAGACAGCATCTCTCTAACATCAACAGACCTGCTCACCTGCTCAGTCTCTCCATCCCTCCCTCCGCTCTTCCCCCATCCCTGCATCCCTCCATCCACACCCCACCACAAGCTATTAATGTCACCCTCTCTTTGTAAAGTAGCACAGAGAATAAATGTATTAAATCTGAAATCTTTGCACTTCAATGAGAATCAGGAAATCGTCTGCCCTGTGGGGCATTGATGGGTGGAAAGGGAGTTGTGTCTGTGCAGATAAATCAGAGAGGCAGTGGGGGCTCCCTACAGTGGGCCGATAAAAGGCCATGCCTGATTGGCTGCGGCTGGGCGATTCTGCTCGGAGTGGCAGAGCAGTGGATGTTGGGAGGTTTGGATATTAAAGCAGTCATCCGTGCAGACATGAACGAGGTCACTCTTCCCCTTGCCCCCCCAGACCCTCTCGCTTTCCTTTTTCACACTCACTCCATCTTTCAGACTTAACCAAAACCACCACTCGCACATACATCTGCACCGATCTCTCTCCTTGTCTCATTCTCCCTTTCCCCCCTCCCTTTTCTCTCCTCCTTTTCAGTCACCTCTCTTTCGAACATACGTGACACCTTTTCTCTCATTGTTACTCGAATCCTCCATCTCTCTCATTCTTTCACTCTCCCTCTCTGTCTCTGTTATTTGAGGAACAGAATCCGCACAGAAAACGGAAGGGAGCTATACTGTTCTGGAACAGAACTATTATTTTAAAAGCATGGGAACCGGTTAACCTCTAACGAGCCTCTACCCCGGATCCGGGCGCACCCCCCCCCCCCCCCCCCCCCCCACACTGATTAGCATCGCTAGCATAGCGTCACAATTAAATAGTAGCATCTAAATATCATTAAATCACAAGTCCAAGACACCTGATGAAAGATACAGATCTTGTGAATAAAGCCACCATTTCAGATTTTTAAAATGTTTTACAGGGAAGACACAATATGTAAATCTATTAGCTAAACACGTTAGCAAAAATCACCATTTTTCTTTGTCCACCATTTTCTCTCAACACCAGTAGCTATCACCAATTCGGCTAAACTAAGATATTGATAGCCACTAACAAAGAAAAAACCTCATCAGATGACAGTCTGATAACATATTTATGGTATAGGATAGGTTTTGTTAGAAAAATGTGCATATTTCAGGTATAAATCATAGTTTGCCATTGCAGCCAGCATCACAAATCTCACCAAAGCTCCTAGAATTACTACAGACAGCAACGTGTATTACCAATTTACTCATCATAAAACATTTCTTAAAAATACACAGCACATAGCAATGGACAGACACAGATCTTGTGAATTCAGACAACATTTCAGATTTTCTAAGTGTTTTACGGCGAAAACACAATAAATCGTTATATTAGCATACCACATACGCAAACGTTACCCGAGCACTGATTCTAGCCAAAGAGAGCGATATCGTATCATCGCCAAAATGTATTAATTTTTTCACTAACCTTCTCAGAATTCTTCAGATGACACTCCTGTAACATCATATTACAACATACATATACAGTTTGTTCGAAAATGTGCATATTTAGCCATAAAAAAACGTGGTTATACAATGAAAATAGTAGCAAAACAAGCCTGGAAATGTCGGTCGCCATCTTTGAGTGATCTAGTTTAATCAATAGCTAATCATATACTTGACAAAAAAATACAGGGTTGACAGGAATCGAAAGACAAATTAGTTCTTAATGCAATCGCTGATTTACATTTTTTAAATTATCCTTACTTTTCAATACAGGTTGCGCCAAGCGAAGCTATACAAAACAAAATGGCGGCGTAAGCTTTAACATTTTTCGACAGAAACACTATTTATCATAAATTGTTCTTACTGTGAGCTGTTCTTCCATCAGAATCTTGGGCAAAGAATCCTTTCTTGGGTCTAATCTTCTTTTGGTCGAAAGATGTCCACTTGTCCGTCGAAATGCCCACTAACGTACAACCGGGACCCCGAAATGTGCCCAGCGCGTCAAAGTGCACAACAAAGCAATGCCTCAAAATCGCACTAAAAGGATATAAATTGCTATACAACGGTTCAAATTAACTACCTTATGATGCTGTTAACACCTATAACGGGTAAAAACATGACCGAAGAAATATTACTGGCTACACTAATGCTTGGAAAAAGAGCAGGGCGGTGTCCACCGCGCGTCCGGCGCAGCTGGAAAAGAGTTCCTACCTACACGTTTTTTTGTTTTATAGTGGCTGTGATTGCGCAATCGATACCATTCAAAGCGTCATCACGTAAAGGCATCCAGGGGAAGACGTAAGCAGTGTCTGTATCCTCATAGCATTCACAGTGGCCTTTAAACTGACTCCAGATCAGGGGCCAAAATGTGTGAAATCTGACTCCATGTCAGGGAAATTGCTGTAGAATGAGTTCTGTTCCACTCAGAGACAAAATTCCAACGGCTATAGAAACTAGAGAGTGTTTTCTATCCAATAATAGTAATAATATGCATATTGTACGAGCAAGAATTGAGTAGGAAGCCGTTTAATCTGTAATGGAAATTATGCTAATGAGAAAACAGCACCCCCTATAGTCGCAAGAAGTTAATAAAGTAATTTTAACGTTCCGGGCAATTTTTTTTGTCCAACAAAAATAGCAATAAACCGCCTCTGGAAAGCCCTTACTCAAACTTATTCCAGTGTCTGCCTGCCATTACAAAATAAGAATATTGGCTAAAACATCAATGAAGTATTCATTGATAGCTGTAAAAGCAGAATATTAAACTGTGATATGTAGGATCAGTAGTGGCTCTGAGTACTTGTCCCCCCTGAAGACAAGAAAACATCCCTGCACCTCAAAGGGACAGATGTTCTTAGTTTTAAGACTAAGTTTCCCTGAGGACTTATGTGACACCCTGACACTGTATTTCAGTAAGACCCCTACCTATTCATGTCTCAACTTAATCTCAGCTGTCTGTCCTGTCAGCTCACTGTGCCAGAGCCTCCTCCACTGCAGCCTATTGTGTGTTGACAAAGAGGGGCCGCATCTTTAACCTTTCACCTCTAAAACCTCTGCAACCTCCAGAACACAATCAGCACACAATCAAAATAGCATACTGGCTCATGTCCTTTCTCTTCCCTCCACAGGGATAAGAAGGTCAGGCATGCTTGACAGAACTCACACCAGTAATAAAAATACTGTAAAGGTTTTTCATAGAGAAATCTATACTTAGGGCCTCAGCTCGTAAATAAATAACTACAAAAAATAAACACAGTGGCGAGATGGTGTACCTGTGCATATTACCGTAACCAACCAATCAATTTACGAAACCAAAACCACCACTCGCACATACATCTGCACCGATCTCTCTCCTTGTCTCATTCTCCCTTTCCCCCCTCCCTTTTCTCTCCTCCTTTTCAGTCACCTCTCTTTCGAACATACGTGACACCTTTTCTCTCATTGTTACTCGAATCCTCCATCTCTCTCATTCTTTCACTCTCCCTCTCTGTCTCTGTTATTTGAGGAACAGAATCCGCACAGAAAACGGAAGGGAGCTATACTGTTCTGGAACAGAACTATTATTTTAAAAGCATGGGAACCGGTTAACCTCTAACGAGCCTCTACCCCGGATCCGGGAGCACCCCCCCCCCCCCCCCCCCCCACACTGATTAGCATCGCTAGCATAGCGTCACAATTAAATAGTAGCATCTAAATATCATTAAATCACAAGTCCAAGACACCTGATGAAAGATACAGATCTTGTGAATAAAGCCACCATTTCAGATTTTTAAAATGTTTTACAGGGAAGACACAATATGTAAATCTATTAGCTAAACACGTTAGCAAAAATCACCATTTTTCTTTGTCCACCATTTTCTCTCAACACCAGTAGCTATCACCAATTCGGCTAAACTAAGATATTGATAGCCACTAACAAAGAAAAAACCTCATCAGATGACAGTCTGATAACATATTTATGGTATAGGATAGGTTTTGTTAGAAAAATGTGCATATTTCAGGTATAAATCATAGTTTGCCATTGCAGCCAGCATCACAAATCTCACCAAAGCTCCTAGAATTACTACAGACAGCAACGTGTATTACCAATTTACTCATCATAAAACATTTCTTAAAAATACACAGCACATAGCAATGGACAGACACAGATCTTGTGAATTCAGACAACATTTCAGATTTTCTAAGTGTTTTACGGCGAAAACACAATAAATCGTTATATTAGCATACCATATACGCAAACGTTACCCGAGCACTGATTCTAGCCAAAGAGAGCGATATCGTATCATCGCCAAAATGTATTAATTTTTTCACTAACCTTCTCAGAATTCTTCAGATGACACTCCTGTAACATCATATTACAACATACATATACAGTTTGTTCGAAAATGTGCATATTTAGCCATAAAAAAACGTGGTTATACAATGAAAATAGTAGCAAAACAAGCCTGGAAATGTCGGTCGCCATCTTTGAGTGATCTAGTTTAATCAATAGCTAATCATATACTTGACAAAAAAATACAGGGTTGACAGGAATCGAAAGACAAATTAGTTCTTAATGCAATCGCTGATTTACATTTTTTAAATTATCCTTACTTTTCAATACAGGTTGCGCCAAGCGAAGCTATACAAAACAAAATGGCGGCGTAAGCTTTAACATTTTTCGACAGAAACACTATTTATCATAAATTGTTCTTACTGTGAGCTGTTCTTCCATCAGAATCTTGGGCAAAGAATCCTTTCTTGGGTCTAATCTTCTTTTGGTCGAAAGATGTCCACTTGTCCGTCGAAATGCCCACTAACGTACAACCGGGACCCCGAAATGTGCCCAGCGCGTCAAAGTGCACAACAAAGCAATGCCTCAAAATCGCACTAAAAGGATATAAATTGCTATACAACGGTTCAAATTAACTACCTTATGATGCTGTTAACACCTATAACGGGTAAAAACATGACCGAAGAAATATTACTGGCTACACTAATGCTTGGAAAAAGAGCAGGGCGGTGTCCACCGCGCGTCCGGCGCAGCTGGAAAAGAGTTCCTACCTACACGTTTTTTTGTTTTATAGTGGCTGTGATTGCGCAATCGATACCATTCAAAGCGTCATCACGTAAAGGCATCCAGGGGAAGACGTAAGCAGTGTCTGTATCCTCATAGCATTCACAGTGGCCTTTAAACTGACTCCAGATCAGGGGCCAAAATGTGTGAAATCTGACTCCATGTCAGGGAAATTGCTGTAGAATGAGTTCTGTTCCACTCAGAGACAAAATTCCAACGGCTATAGAAACTAGAGAGTGTTTTCTATCCAATAATAGTAATAATATGCATATTGTACGAGCAAGAATTGAGTAGGAAGCCGTTTAATCTGTAATGGAAATTATGCTAATGAGAAAACAGCACCCCCTATAGTCGCAAGAAGTTAATAAAGTAATTTTAACGTTCCGGGCAATTTTTTTTGTCCAACAAAAATAGCAATAAACCGCCTCTGGAAAGCCCTTACTCAAACTTATTCCAGTGTCTGCCTGCCAGTAAGGCTGCACAGAAATTCACACAACTATCTGTCCCTCCCCTCTGAAGCACAGGTTTCTATAGCCTAATGACAACGTAACTCTCTCTAAAGGGTAATTCAGAAATTAGTGAGATGGTTAATTAGAGAAGAATGGATTTACTTTTTCAATGCTAGTTAAAGATACTATAGTTAACACGTTTCACATTGGATTTATGAACTACAAAAAGGTAAGATGTGTTTTTAATTCAAGTGCTGCTCTGCACACACAAGCTTGTTAGCTAGCTAGCTGCCTAGCTAACGTTTGCTTTGGTCCAACGTTAAACCAACTCGGAAGTTCAAAAACATTCAAAGTTCCTCCATAGAAGCCGCTTCTTTGTAGATATAATTCTGTGGGCCTAATCCAGATAACGCATGTCATAACAAGATGCCCAGCACTTCAAGGCAATCTTCCTCATCCTCTCTCATTGTTTCCTCACCCTCAGAATTTCAGTTGCATCTCATGTCTGTCTCGTGTCTCGTGTCTCATGTCTCGTGTCTGACAGCACAGTGTGAGGGTTTGACTTTCATTACAATTAAACTATGCTGTTACAGCAAAATACAATTTGATCTTAATGACTTTGCTATACATATTAAATCGCAAGCTGCTCTATCCGGGAATGATTGGTGAAGTAATTTACATTTGAGCTAAAGGTTTAAAAAGGGACAGAAAGGAACGATATAAACCGGTACTTGATTTGGTTCGAACTGGTTTAGAACTTTATTTTGCTGGTTAGAACAAAAACAATAATGGTTATATTCAGAACAAAACAATTAGAAAATAATTTTGGGTCCAACTCCTAATCCTAATAAATTAAACTAAACTGTCTCTCGCTCCCTCTGCCTAGTGCTTGGCCCGCTAAATTAATTATCTCTGACAATCCCACAAATGGCTGCCACATGCCTCCCCTAATCAGCCAGAGACGCAGAGAAGAACCTCAGCAGCCAACACACACATGCACTCTCTCTCTCACTCTCACACACCACACACACACACACACACACACACACACACACACAAAAAAAAATACACAAACATGATTATCTCATCAAGAAACAGGATGAATGAGTTAGCTAGAAGACCTTCCTTACACAAGCAGGATTCAGGGGCTCGCTAAAGGACTTTCCTTACACACGCTGGAATCAGGGGGCTAGCAAGAGAGCTTTCCTACACAAGTTAGACTCAGGGGCTAGCTAGATGCATTTTCTTGCACAAGCTGGACTCAGGGGCTAGCTAGAGAACTTGCACAGTGGGTATTTTTGCCATATGATCAGTGGTGGAGGGTAAATACACAAAAACACTGTTTAAGCACCTTTTTTATTTATAAGCATCTACTGCAGAAAACTGTGTGTGTGTGTGTGTGTGTGTGTGTGTGTGTGTGTGTGTGTGTGTGTGTGTGTGTGTGTGTGTGTGTGTGTGTGTGTGTGTGTGTGTGTGTGTGTGTGTGTGTGTGTGTGTGTGTGTGTGTGTGTGTGTGTGTGTGTGTGTGTGCATGTGTGAGTGTGTCTGTGTTGATCCCCAACATCTTGACAAAGCTTGAATAATTTTGAAATTAAATATTGCACAATCAAGGTGAACAAAGCTCTTGGAGACTTATCCAAGAAGACTCACAGCTGTAAACAATGACAAAGGTGTTTCTTACATCTATTGACTCAGGGAGCTGAATATTTATGCAACGACTATATTTTAGTTATATACAGTACCAGTCAAAAGTTTGGACACACCTACTCATTAAAGGGTTTTTCTGTATTTTTACTATTTTCTACATTGTATAATAATAGTGAAGACATCAAAACTATGAAATTACACATATGGAATCATGTAATAACCAAAAAAGTGTTAAACAAATCAAAATATATTTTTGATTCATCAAAGTAGCCACCCTTTTCCTTGATGACAACTTTGCACACTCATGGCATTCTCTCAACCAACTTAATCTGGAATGTTTTACAACAGTCTTGAAGTAGTTCACACATATGCTGAGCACTTGTTGGTTGCTTTTCCTTCACTCTGCGGTCCAACTCAACCCAAACCATCTAAATTGGGTTGAGGTTGGGTGATTGTGGAGGCCAGGTCATCTGATACAGCACTCCATCACTCTCCTTCTTGGTCAAATATCCCTTACGCAGCCTGGAGGTGTGTTGGGTCATTGTCCTGTTGAAAAACAAATGATAGTCCCACTAAGCGCAAACCAGGTGGGATGGCGTATCGCTACAGAATGCTGAGGTAGCCTTGCTGGTTAAGTGTGCCTTGAATTCTAAATAAATCACAGACAGTGTCACCAGCAAAGCACCCCCACACCCTCACACCATCACACATCCCCCTCCATGCTTCACGGTGGGAACCACACATGCAGATATCATCCGTTCACCTACTCTGCATTTCACAAAGACACGCCGGTTGAAACCAGAAATCTCAAATTTGGACAGATGACCAAAGGACAGATTTCTACCGGCCTAATGTCCATTGCTCGTGTTTCTTGGCCAAAGCAAGTCTCTTCTTCTTATTGGTGTCCTTCAGTAGTGGTGTCTTTGCAACAATTTGACCATGAAGGCCTGATTCAAGCAGTCTCCTCTGAACAGTGGATGTTGATGTGTCTGTTACTTGAACTCTGTGAATTCTGAGGCTGGTAACTCTAACTCATCCTCTGCAGCAGAGGTAACTCTGGGTCTTCCTTTCCAGTGGCGGTCCTCGTGAGAGCCAGTTTCATCATAGTGCTTGATGGTTTTTGCGACTGCACGTTAAAAGTTCTTGAAATGTTCCGGATTGACTGATCTTCATGTCTTAAAGTAATGATGGACTGTCATTTCTCTTTGCTTATTTGAGCTTTTCTTGCCATAATATGGACTTGGTACTTTACCAAATAGGGCTATCTTCTGTATACCACCCCCACCTTGTCACAGCACAATTGATTGACTCAAATCCATTAAGAAGGAAAGAAATTCCACAAATTAGCATTTAACAAGGTACACCTGTTAATTTAAATGCATTCCAGGTGACTATCTCATGAAGCTGGTTGAGAGAATGCCAAGGGTGTGCAAAGCTGTCATCAAGGCAAAGGGTGGCTATTTGAAGAATCTAAAATAGAAAATATATTTTCATTTGTTTAACACTTTTTTGGTTACTACATGATTCTTTGTGTTATTTCATCGTTTTGATGTCTTCACTATTATTCTACAATGTAGAAAATAGTAAAAATAAAGAAAACCCTTGAGGGTGTAGGTGTGTCCACATTTTTGAATGGTACTATATATTTTTTATTAATCTTTAGAAATATATATCTATACACAAATGGAATCATGTAGTAACCAAAGAATATGTAGTAGCCAAATATATGTTATATTTGAGACTCTTCAACGTATCCAACCTTTGCCTTGATGAGAGCTTTGCACACTCTTGACATTCAAAATCAAATCAAATTGTATTTGTCACACACACATGGTTAGCAGATGTTAATGCGAGTGTAGCGAAATGCAGTAATATCTAACAAGTAATCTAACCTAACAATTTCACAACTACCTTATTTATACACACAAGTGTAAAGGAATGAATAAGAATATGTATATGAAAATAAATGAATGAGCAATGGCCGAACGGCATAGGCAAGATGCAGTAGACGGTATAGAGTACAGTATATACATATGAGATGAGTAATGTAGGGTATGTAAACATTATATAAAGTGGCATTGTTTAGTGGCTAGTGATACATTTATTACATCAATTTTTCATTATTAAAGTGGCTAGAGATGAGTCAGTATGTTGGCAGCAGCCACTCAATGTTAGTGATGGCTGTTTAACAGTCTGATGGCCTTGAGATAGAAGCTATTTTTCAGTCTCTCGGTCCCTGCTTTGATATACCTGTACTGACCTCGCCTTCTGGATGATAGCGGGGTGAACAGGCAGTGGCTCGGGTGGTTGTTGTCCTTGATGATCTTTTGGCCTTCCTGTGACATCGGGTGGTGTAGGTGTCCTGGAGGGCAGGTAGTTTGCCCCCGGTGATGCGTTGTGCAGACCTCACTACCCTCTGGAGAGCCTTACGGTTGTGGGCGGAGCAGTTGCCATACCAGGCGGTGATACAGCCCGACAGGATGCTCTCGATTGTGCATCTGTAAAAGTTTGTGAGTGTTTTTGGTGACAAGCCGAATTTCTTCAGCCTCTTGAGGTTGAAGAGGCGCTGCTGCGCCTTCTTCACCACGCTGTCTATGTGGGTGGACCATTTCAGTTTTTCCGTGATGTGTACGCCGAGGAACTTTTCTGCTCTTTTGCTCTTTCACTATCTCTACTTGCACATCATCATCTGCTCATTTATCACTCCAGTGTTAATCTGCTAAATTGTGAATAACTTCGCTACTATGGCCTATTTAATGCCTTACCTTCTCACGCCATTTGCACACACTGTATAAAGACTTTATTTTTTTCTATTGTGTTATTGAGTGTACGTTTGTTTATTCCATGTGTAACTCTGTGTTGTTTGTGTCGCACTGCTTTGCTCTATCTTGGACAGGTCGCAGTTGTAAATGAGAACTTGTTCTCAACTGGCCTACCTGGTTAAATAAAGGTGAAATACAAATGTTAAAAAAGAAAAAGAAAAACCCTTGAATGAGTAGGTGTGTCCAAAATTTTGACTGGTACTGTATATTTGTGTTTGTTTGTTTGTTGCTGTGCTGATTTCAGTGCAACTCTCTTCGTACATAATTCTGTAATACTGTGACCACACACACCGTAAACCCCAGTGGGAGAGAGAGAGTGAGACAGAGATCAAACACATGCTCATATGGTTTAAATTAGGGTCAGTCTTTTTCATCATAAAGCAGCTCTTAGACAACACACACACACTTAACACTGCTTGTACACCACACACTCAACCAAGACAGTTTTCAATTAAGTGGAAACCAGCCACTAGGGGGCAACAGTGAGCGCTGTTACCTTCAAGTAGGTTTCAGTTTTGCTAGGGTGTTGTAGACAGGGATTGTGGAGTTGTTTTCAATATGTTTTTTTTAAGCCTATCCCAAACGTTAACCCTTACCATAACCATTCGGATTTAATGCATCATCTTAAGAATTTGGAGGTAATGCCTGAACTCAACCCTAACCCTAACCTTAACACACAGACGAAAACCCACACACCAGAACACATGCGAATACACACACACACACACATGCCCAAACTTTTTTACAGCTCACACAATGTCCCATTATAAGAAGCTTTAACGAGCCGTAACATCCTGTAAGAGAGCATGTGTCAGCAGCCTGACTTGCTGATATTTTAATATAGTTTCCAGTGACTATACAGAATGGGACATATTCCCTCTTATCCAAATCCACACAACTACATCACACCTGAAGGACGGAGCAATCTTATTGTGTCTTGGTCCAACTGAAGTAAAAGGGAGGAAACCGAGTTGTCATACTCTCAGGGTGACTTTATGATTTCATTAGAGCCCAAAATCCCCCAGAGTCCACCCCCTCACACACAAACACACACACCAGAACACATGCGAATACACACACACACACACACACACACACACACACACACACGCACACACTGAGCCCCTGTGTAAAGCTGTTTCAGATTACTCCAGTCACACACAGCATTTAATGTGTAAACAGCAGGAGCAGCCATCCTCTCAGCAACTGAGCTGCTTTGTTCTCTCATTTTAACTACCATAAATGTGATGGAGATCAATACAGTACACACACACACACACACACACACACACACACACACACACACACACACACACACACACACACACACACACACACACAGACAGACACACACACAGCTTTAAAGTGATACAGCTACTGCTCCAGCTGTTGCTCCAGCTGCTGCTTTGGTTTCAGAATTGTTTGTTTTTACTCTAATATTTGATTGATTGATTTATAAATGTTATGCTACACAAAAATAAATAACATACAGTTTGGATTAGTTTATAAATCTGTTAGTAATTTAATTTAATTTCACCGGTTACTGAGACAGTTGTTCCAGTTTAGATGATTGAGGTAGTCTCAGTATTCAATCTTTCCTACCCTGGCAGTTATTCTGAATGCAGGTTGCAGGTGATTTGTTGGATATCCTAACTCTGGCTGGATTCCAATAGGAATTACACATCACTTTGTTAGCCAGTATAATGTGACTTGCAGGCCTGTTGTGGCCTGTAAACCAGGAGATTCCTAACACTACTGTGTTAAGGTATAACTAGACCCTGAAAGAAAGACCTTATTATATATGTAATGTACTTTCAGAAATTATGACATTTTAAAGGCTAATAAGGCTAACGGAAATGTTCATAGAGGGTTCTAGGATGAACCCTCCAAAGACAAAAGGGTTCTCGGTAGAACCCTTCATAGATGGTTCTAGGAAGAAGAATATAGAGGGAGTTATTTGAAGAACCCTTTTTTAGAGGGTTGTAGATAGAACCCTCTGCAAAGGGTTCTACCCAGCACCAAAAAGTGTTCCCCTATAAGGACCAACTGAGGAACCGTGTCTGGTTCTACTTAGCACCTTTTTTCTAAGAATGCACTGCAACTCGCTGTTGGCTGGGCTCGCCGCTTGTGCCATCAAACCCCTGCAACTTATCCAGAAATCCGCATCCCATCTGGTTTTCAACCTTCCCAAGTTCTCCCATGTCAACCCGCTCTTCCGCACATGCCAATGGGTTCCAGACGAAGCTAGCATCCACTACAAGACCATTGTACTTACCTATGGAGCAGCAAGAGGAACTGCCCCTCCCTACCTTCAGGCTATGCTCAAACCCTACACCCCAACCCGAGTACTTCGTTCTGCCACAAACATTGTTCTGATGTTTTCAACATTTCACCCCTCCATCAGATTTGGGGTTTATTCACTAGGAACCAAACAGGGCCGAAACATAGAGGGACCTATACCTAAACTTGTCCAATAAGAAACTCAAGTTTTGTGTTCCAAAACGCTTTACTAGGGTTTGCTACGGTGTGCACTAAAGAATGCACCAGAGAACTTGCCCCCAGTTACCCTGGACACACAGGGTCATGGTCAAGATTAGGATTGGGGTTGGGGTTGAAGGGGGGCATTAGGTGGTTCAAGGTGCCTTGAAAACCTATTTTGTCCAAGACTGATAACCGCTGATCATCAATTCACAGCCAATGCTCTCCTCTGGCGTAGTAGGCTGTAATTGGATTTCACAAATCCTCAGCACAGAGGGTTTATTGAGTGGAGATCGGTCTTAGCATGCGCTGACATGCACATGACTGCATTTCAATTCAGAGCCAAAGAGACAGGCTAATCAGAACTAGATCATCATAGTCATGATCTTTCATAATTGATCATTGATGCCAAACTGAGACGTTTCTTAGAAAGGCTTGTTTATCTTAAACTTGTTATGTCACGTGTGTTCCTTCTCTGGCCTCTAGGTCACCAGGCTGCTCGTTAGGGCGCACACCTATCACCAGCGTTACGCGCATAATGACACTCCAGTGTGTTCTGGGTTTCCAGGCAGATGGCCATCGCAATGAGTGCGTCCAAGGAGAGGTTGTTGTCTCGACAGGCCAGTTCCGTCTAGACCTCCTCTCGCAGACCTCTTCTGAATAGAGTACGTAGCGCCGGCTCATTCCATCCACTGGATGCTTCTACTGTCTGGAAGGTGACTGCGTACTAGACAGCCGTCTGGTCCCCCTGCCGTAATTGAAGTAGGCGCTCACCCCCTTCTCTGCCCTCCGGTGCATGATCGAAAATACATTTGAACAGAGCCATGAACCCTTCATATGAATCTAGCTCCTCCTCTCCTCTCTCCCAGGTGGCCGTGGCCCATTCCAACACCCCCCCCCCCCCTCCCCCCACCCACCCATCCAGCAGAGAAATAACCGTGGTAACCTTGTATTTGTACTTATTATGGATCCCCATTGCATCATCAGGGTTTCAAATGTGGGGCAAGACACATTAGTTGACCATTGGCCAAGGCAGCAGCTACTCTTCCTGGGGTCCAGCAAATTAAGGCAGTTTTTACAATTTTTATTTTTATTACAATACATTCACATACTGTGTGCCCTCAGGCCCCTACTCCAGCACTACCACATCTATATAGTACAAAATCCACGTGTACGTGTCTGTATAGTGCATATGCTATCTTGTGTGTGTGGATGTATGTGTCTGTGCCTATGTTTGTGTTGCTCCACAGTCCCCTCTGGTCCATAAAATGTTTTTTTAAATCTAATTTTACTGCTTGCATGAGTTACTTGATGTGGAATAGAGTTCCATGTAGTCATGGCTCTATTTAGTACTGTGCACATTCCATAGTCTGTTCTGGACTTGGGGACTGTGAAGAGACCTCTTGTGGCATGTCTTGTGGGGTATGCATGGGTGTCCGAGCTGTGCGCAAGTAGTTCAAACAGACAGCTCGGTGCATTCAACATGTCAATACCTCTCATAAATACAAGCAGTGATGAAGTCAATCGCTCCTCCACTTTGAGCCAGGAGAGATTGACATGCATATTATTAATATTAGCTCTCTTTGTACATCCAAAGGCCAGCAGTGCTGCCCTGTTCTGAGCCAATTACAATTTCCCTAAGACCTTTTTTTGTGGCACCTGACCACACGACTGCACAGTAGTCCAGGTGCGACAAAACTAGGGCCTGTAAGACCTGCCTTGTTGATAGTGTTGTTATCATGGACATACTTCTCCCCATCGTAGCTACTGTTGTATCAATATGGTTTGACCATGACAGTTTACAATCTAGGGTAACTCCAAATAGTTTAGTCACCTGAACTTGCTCAATTTCCACATTATTTATTACAAGATTTAGTTGAGGTTCAGGTAGTGAATGATTTGTCCCAAATACAATACTTTTAGTTTAAAAAATATTTAGGACTAACTTATTCCTTGCCACCCACTCCTAACAGCAACTCTAAGTGTTGCAGTCATTTCAGTCGCTGTAGTAGCTGACAGGTATAGTGTTGAGTCATCCGCATACATAAACACTCTGGCTTTCCTCAAAGCCAGTATAAATTCATTAGTAAAGATTGAAAAAAGTAGTGGGCCCAGACAGCTGCCTTGGGGAACTCCTGATTCTACCAGGATTCTGTTGGAGAGGCTTCCATTAAAGAACACCCTTTGTGTTCTGTTAGACACAATATAGCAGGGGGTGTAAAACCGTAACACATACGTTTTGCCAGCAGCAGACTATGATCGACAATGTCAAAGGCCGCACTGAAGTCTAACAAAACCTTGGACCTCTCGGTGGTGGGGGATCCCATCTGGTGCACAAAGAGGAGGGATCACTGAAGTAGGAAGCCACGGCATTTAGATGGGGTGCCGTCATATTTATCCGGGAGGGTCAAATAGGCATCCGTGACCTGAGTGGGTTGCTGAATGGGCTGTTGTGCTGGCTCGCTGGGTCGACTGGTCGTAGAGTATCCTTCGCTAGTTGATGGCAACGCCTCCTGGATATGTTCGAGACATTGCTCACTGCAAAGAACCTCTTCCATAGCCGTCCCCAGTTGTGCCAGTTGGTCGTGGTGTTGACGAAGAAGGTATCCCTCCTCGTCGACCGTCTGGGAGATATACTGTTTTCCTGCAACTGAAACATAAGGTGATGGCGGCGGATGAATGGCACGACTATGGGCCTCAGGATTTTATCACGGTATATCTGACCATTCACAACAATGACATCAGCGAACCGCTCGCCCATACGACACCATACACACTCTCTGCCATTTACCCGGTACAGTTGAAACCGGGATTCATCCGTGAAGAGCATACTTCTCCAGTGTGCCAGTGGCCATCGAAAATGAGCATTTTCCCACTGAATTCGGTTACGAAGCCGAACTGCAGTCAGGTCAAAACCCTGGTGAGGACGACGAGCAAGCAGATTAGATTCCCTGAGCCGGTTTCTGACAGTTTGTGTAGAAATTCTTCGGTTGAGCAAACCCACAGTTTTATCTGCTGTCTGGGTGACTGGTCTCAGACAATTCCGCAGGTGAAGAAGCCGGATGTGGAGGTCCTCGGCTGGCGTGGTTACACGTGGTCTGCGATTGTGAGGCCATTTGGACGTACTCCCACATTCTATAAAACAACATTGAGGTGGCTTATGGCAGAGAAATGAACATTCAATTATCTGGCAACAATTCTGGTGGACATTCCTGCAGTCAGCATGCCAATTGCATGCTCCCTCAACTTGAGCAATCTGTGGCATTGTAGTGTGTGACAAAACTGCACATTTTAGAGTGGTCTTTTATTGTCCCCAGCACAAGGTGCACTTGTGTAATGATAATTCTGTTTAATCAACTTCTTGATATGCCACACTTGTCAGGTTTATAGATTATCTTGGCAAAGGAGAAATGCTCACTAACAGGGATATAAACAAATTTGTCCACAAAAGTTGAGAGAAATAAGCTTTTAGTGCTTATGGAACATTTCATGTTTGTTCAGTATAACAGCCTTAAAACGTTTGTGGTGGTATTATAACACCAGTCACTGTAAGGATCAACACTGAAGACGAGAAGCAGGTACAGGGAGTGAACATTTAATGAAACACAGACATGAAACAGAACAGGAACAGCGTCTGGACAGGGGGAAAATAACGACATCAATGCTGACAGGGCACAAACAAATATAAAGGGGGTAATCAACAAAGTAATTAAGTCCAGGTGAGTCCAATATTGCGCAGCTGCACGTAATGATGGTGCCAGGTGTGCGTAATGAAGGGCAGAGAGGGTGAGCGGGAGCAGGTGTGACAGGTCACCAATAAATATGACCACCTTCTGTCTCTCTACTCTGACATATATTTCACTTTATCTCTCTGTTTTGCTCTCTTTCACACACTAACAGTGGCGTCATGTCCATAGGGGACACAAAGGCATGTGCCCCATCAGATTTATCATTTTTTTTAGTTTTCAGATGTAAACTTAATTACAAAACTGCATTTTTAAGCCCATGTTTTGTCATCATTATTTATAAAAGAACTGTCAGCTGTATTTTGTGGAGGGGGCACACTGACTGAACCAAGCAAAGAGTACCCCCGCCCCCTAGTAAGTGGTTCCTTCCAAGGTGCACAGAGCAAAGAGATGCTTAGGCAGGTGGAGGAGGAGAGAGCGTGTGAAGTGACACATGCAGTATTTTATTTGATTTTAGCTGCTGGTGATGGGCAGGAGGCATGCTTGTAAATTAATTTTTATCATCTAATTAAGTTTACATTTGAAAAGGTACTACAGATGAAAATTTGCTATCTTGTTAAATCTGGTGCATTGACATCTTGGTCCCTGACAATTAAACCAATTAAAAATACAAAATCAAGCTATGTAGCCTATTGATTCCTTCTTGATGAATTAATCAATCTAAAATGTTTTGTTGTTTCTGTGTAATACTATCCACCTAGAATTTTTATGAAGTTGGCTTTAGCTAGCCAGCTAGATATAGGTTCCCAATCTCCCAATCTCATAGCTGCATACCAAGCCATTTCAGGCCATCAATCAAATTATCGTAGCTTGTCTAACTAACTATGCCTGCTGGCAATGTTGCTAGACTTTAGGGTAATACCCTGACTTCACCCTTTGCACCGCATGCGCGAGCATTGCAAAAATAAATGTAGGAATCAATGTTATTCAATTATTGCACCCACACTGCTCGCGTCTGCGTTGCCAAGGGCTAAAATAGAAGTCATTCCTATTTCTGACGCAGATCGCGCTGCAAGTCCACCCTCTCCCATCTCCTCATTGGTTTATAGAAGCAGGTATCCACGTGCCATCTCCTCATTGGTTATACCCACGTGGGTGATTGAAAGATGAACTGTTTTGCCGGTTGTCGTGGTAATACTATCGAAGTGTAGATGCCAATCACCATATAAGTTCAAAGATGAAAAAGCCTGGAAGGAGGAGAGATGACTAGAAACTATTCGGTTGGCCGTTTTATGTGTGGATTAATTGTCGGAGTAGAGGACCTTGTGCATTTCAGGTAAAATAACAACTCAATGTTTTTATCCCAGGACAAATTAGCTAGCAACAGTAAGCTAGCTAAATAGGACAAATTAGCTAGCAAGTGCAAGCTAACTAGCTAAATTGCCATACATGTTTAATGCTTTTCGACCTGTCCCCAAATTAGTGCCATTGGTTCAGAGTTTGTTTTGATATTTTAACCTGCGTGTAGTGATCGCATTTGGTGTAGGGTGACAAAATAAATGTATGCACTATGGCGCACGCGCGCAGCCGGTTTGGGTTCCGTGTTAGGGATTGACAGACATTTTGATTGTTATTTTCAAAACTAAAATGACAATAAATAGATACACAATTGACTAAATTTACTTTCATTATTGGGTTATGATACTATATACCAGTGTGGCAGTTGTACTAAATTCACAAGGCATAAAATATAAAAAATCAACGTGCATAATTTATTAAAATGCTAATTGAACAGGTAAAGAGGTATGCTTAAATAACCTATGCAGAAAAAAAAACATGTTTTTTTTACACATAATTGGGCATAATTATTACGGCTCTAGATTGCAGGAAAAAAGCTGTTTCAGTTCTTTGAAAAATGCAAAATTCCATGATGCCCCTGCACACACCCATACACACACACACACACCCTCTAGGTGGGACATTTTGAAAGAGGCCTTGATTAGTGTTAAAACTTATTTGGGATAGGGGGCGGTATTTTGACATCCGGATGAAAAGCGTGTCCAAAGTAAACTGCCTACTACTCAGGCCCGGAAGCTAAGATATGCATATTATTAGTAGATTTGCAAAGAAAAAACTCTGAAGTTTCTAAAACTGCTTGAATCATGTCTGTGAGTATAACAGAACTTATTTGGCAGGCGAAACCCCGAAGACAAACCATTCAGAATTTTTTTTTGTTTTAAGGTCACTCTCTTTTCAATTAGATTTCATTGGGAATCCAGATTTCTAAGCGACTTTCTTGCAGTTTCTATCGCTTCCACTGGATGTCAACAGTCTTTAGAAATTGGTTGAGGTTTTTCCTTTGAGAAATTAAGAGGTAGCACTGTTCAGAACGAGGGTAGAGGGAAGTGTAATCTTTGTTAGAGGCTCATGACCTGAAAGCTTGCTACACTTCGTTTTCCTCCGGTATTGAACACAGTACATCCCGTCTTGAATTTTATCGATTATTTACGTTAAAAAAATACCTAAAGATGTTTTAGGAAAGTAGTTTGAAATGTTTGGACAAAGCTTACAGGTAACTTATGAGATATTTTGTAGTAATGTTGCGCGAGTTGGATCCGGTGCTTTTCTGGATCAAACGCGCCAAATAAATGGACATTTTGGATATATATATCGACGGAATTAATCGAACAAAAGGACCATTTGTGAAGTTTATGGAACATATTGGAGTGCCAACAGAATCTTATATACACTGCTCAAAAAGATAAAGGGAACACTTAAACAACACAATGTAACTCCAAGTCAATCACACTTCTGTGAAATCAAACTGTCCACTTAGGAAGCAACACTGATTGACAATAAATTTCACATGCTGTTGTGCAAATGGAATAGACAAAAGGTGGAAATTATAGGCAATTAGCAAGACACCCCCAAAAAAGGAGTGATTCTGCAGGTGGTGACCACAGACCACTTCTCAGTTCCTATGCTTCCTGGCTGATGTTTTGGTCACTTTTGAATGCTGGCGGTGCTCTCACTCTAGTGGTAGCATGAGACGGAGTCTACAACCCACACAAGTGGCTCAGGTAGTGCAGTTCATCCAGGATGGCACATCAATGCGAGCTGTTGCAAAAAGGTTTGCTGTGTCTGTCAGCGTAGTGTCCAGAGCATGGAGGCGCTACCAGGAGACAGGCCAGTACATCAGGAGACGTGGAGGAGGCCGTAGGAGGGCAACAACCCAGCAGCAGGACCGCTACCTCCGCCTTTGTGCAAGGAGGTGCACTGCCAGAGCCCAGCAAAATGACCTCCAGCAGGCCACAAATGTGCATGTGTCAGCATATTACAAGTAGAGCAATCATTTCAGTGAAGAATTAGTGTTAACAAAGAGTAAAGTCATGTGTGTTCACACACACACAGACGCATGCACACATGCAGGCACATGCATACAGACAGACAGACAGACAGACAGACAGACAGACAGACAGACAGACAGACAGACAGACAGACAGACAGACAGACACTTTTAATATGAAAACCAGTGGTCTGTTTTGTGGAATGCAGGATCAGTCATGGGACATGTTTGTTGGTCTAATAAACACCATGGATCATTGTAGAACATTAGATTAGGGCAAGAATGTGTCACAGTGGCTAGTTGCCATGATGACGGAGGAGCTTTATTGCCAAGGAGGTGATGTGGAGATCAGAGGATCAGAGAGAAGCCTTGTTCCTAGAGGAAGTAAACAAGAAAATGGATTCCGCACCATAACACATTACACAATACCCCATTGTGTCTTCAGAAACATCAAACCATGAAAAATACCTGAATGTCTGGTCTATGGCCTTTCTCCTTGTCAGGCAGGCAGAGAAAGGGCACCCCTCCATCCCTCCAGTGTAGGCTGTATATCTTGTGTTTTTTCCCCTTTGTAAATTTCATATTTTATTTAGTAGGGATTCATCAAGCAAACAGTGGATCTGTACCCCTGCCTACATCAGGGTTAAGGGGGGGGGGGGGGGGGGGTGTAATCTGATTGTTTTTTTCATATTGTTTCACATATTTCCCTGGGTGTAATCTGCTGTTGTGACCCAGCCCCCCCCCACCCCCACCCGGGCTCTGTGATCCCGTCTGATCTGCTGTGATCCGATTGCCTGGCAGGCAATGTGGGATGCAGGGCTAAGCCTCTTTAGCACAAGTGTTTAATAACTCAGCAAAATCTGCTTACGTATCCCTCTTGTCCCCCCCCCCCCCCATACAGTCACTGCTCACCGTGATAGTCAGGATTTTGCACCCTTCCACACAAACACAAACACACACTCCCACCCTCATGGAATAATCATGTGTTTTGAAACCAAGGTTATCATATTAAACTAAACTATTATATTTGACACAAACTAACATCATAAATTATGTTCCGCTTTAGTTTTTTCTCTTCTAAACTTTGGGCAAAAATCCAAATAGGTTTTTGTGCTTTTTTCAAGCAGGTAAATGCTGCCAGGAGAGGGCGATGTTTCTAATAGGCCTAGTTTGTGCATCACTTTCACTTGCAGTTTCTCTAGACAGACGGATTGTCTCCCGCAATGTACCAATGTTCCAGCATATACGTGTTTAAAAGTACTTGCGTCAGTCAAGGCAGAAAGGAGTCAGAACATGGGAAGACAGTCACTGCCTTTTCCGGTGACGTCACCCCCTTATCCGCTTGCTGCCCTAGCATAAGCATCCCCGCCGGACACAAAGTAGTAGCTAGCTAGCGAGATGGAGAAGGCAGAGGTTATTTTTAATGAGTGCATTTCGCTAGTTTGCACCATCTACTACGAAAACCGCGGCAAAGGTTTTGCCTTCAAACCTTGGTTTCAAATCGCAACGGTCTGAAATGTCTGCCTACAGACTAGAGGTCGACCGATTAATCGTAATGGATGATTAATTAGGGACGATTTCATGTTTTCATAACAATCTGAAATCGGTATTTTTGGACACCGATTTGGTCGTTTAAAAAAAAAAAATTTACACCTTTATTTAACTAGGTAAGTCAGTTAAGAACATTCTTATTTTCAATGACGGCCTAGGAACGGTGGGTTAACTGCCTTGTTCAGGGGCAGAACAACAGATTTTTACCTTGTCAGCTCGGGAATTCAATCTTGCAACCTTACGGTTAACTAGTCCAACGCTCTAACCACCTGCCTCGCACTCCACGAGGAGCCTGCCTGTTACGCGAATGCAGTAAGAAGCCAAGGTAAGTTGCTAGCTAGCATTAAACTTATCTTATAAAAAACAATCAATCAATCATAATCACTAGTTAACTACACATGGTTGATGATATTACTAGTTTATCTAGCGTGTCCTGCGTTGCATATAATCGATGTGGTGCGCATTCACGAAAAAGGTACCTAACCATAAACATCAATGCCTTTCTTAAAATCAATACACAAGTATATATTTTTAAACCTGCATATTTAGTTAATATTGCTAACATGAATTTCTTTGTGTCACTTCTTTTGCAACAGAGTTAGGGGATATGCAGAAGTTGCCTGGCTCGTTGCGAACTGTGTGAAGACTATTTCTTCCTAACAAAGACAGCCAACTTCGCCAAATGGGGGATGATTTAACAAAAGCGCATTTGCGAAAAAAGCACAATCGTTGCACGACTGTACCTTACCATTAACATCAATGCCTTTCTTAAAATCAATACACAGAAGTATATATTTTTAAACCTGCATATTTAGCTAAAAGAAATCCAGGTTAGCAGGCAATATTAACCAGGTGAAATTGTCACTTCTCTTGCGTTCATTGCACACAGAGTCAGGATATATGCACCAGTTTGGGCCGCCTGGCTCATTGCGAACTAATTTGCCAGAATTGTATGTAATTATGACATAACATTGAAGGTTGTGCAATGTAACAGGAATATTTAGACTTATGGATGCCACCCGTTAGATAAAATACGGAACGGTTCTGTATTTCACTGAAAGAATAAATGTTTTGTTTTTGATGATGACAGATTCCGGATTCGACCATATTAATGACCTAAGGCTCGTATTTCTGTGTGTTATTATGTTATAATTAAGTCTATGGTTTGATAGAGCAGTCTGACTGAGCAATGGTAGGCACCAGCAGGCCTGTAAGCATTCATTCAAACAGCACTTTCATGCGTTTTGCTAGCAGCTATTGCTCTGTTTATGACTTCAAGCCTATCAACTCCCGAGATTAGGCTGGTGTAACCGATGTGAAATGGCTAGCTAGTTAGCAGGGTGCGCGCTAATAGCATTTCAAATGTCACTCGCTCTAAGACTTGGAGTAGTTGTTTCCCTTGCTCTGCATGGGTAACGCTGCTTCGAGGGTGGCTGTTGTCGATGTGTTCCTCGTTCGAGCCCAGGTAGGAGCGAGGAGAGGAACGGAAGCTATACTGTTACACTGGCAATACTAAAGTGCATATAAGAGTATCCAATAGTCAAAGGTATATGAAATACAAATGGTATAGAGAGAAATAGTCCTGTAATTCCTATAATAACTACAACCTAAAACTTCTTACCTGGGAATATTGAAGACTCATGTTAAAAGGAACCACCAGCTTTCATATTATCTCATGTTCTGAGCAAGGAACTTAAACGTTAGCTTTCTTACATGGCACATATTGCACTTTTACTTTCTTCTCCAACACTTTGTTTTTGCATTATTTAAACCAAATTGAACATGTTTCATTATTTATTTAAGGCTAAATTGATTTTATTGATGTATTATATTAGGTTAAAATAAGTGTTCATTCAGTATTGTTGTAATTGTCATTATTACAGTTTTTTTTTTTAATCGGCCGATTAATCGGTATCGGCTTTTTTTGGTCCACCAATAATCGGTATCGGCGTTGAAAAATCATAATCGGTCGACCTCTACTACAGACTACGGAAAGAATTCAATTTTTCAGGATTGGCCGGAGAGTCTGGAGAGTTCTCTGTCTGAAGAGGACCCTCCCAGGAATTTTTTCCCTCCGAAATGTCCAAGACAATCTGACATCCTCCTCAGACCTAGTGCTGTTGCTTTCCAAGACTACTAGCTATCACTCGCTAACAGGAAAGAAAAACAACCTACACCACAACCATGGTTACTTGCCTCCCACGCATAGGCTACTTTCTGTTCCTAACACTTAAAAACTGAAACTTAATAATATAAAAACGAAATAGAAATGTTTTATCAAACTAAAACTGAATAAAACCTAGTAAATTAAGTCAGAAAACTAACTGAAACTAAACTTACATTTTTATAAAAATAGAAAAACACAAAACTATAATAACCTTGTCTGAAACTAATCACTTTGAATTTAGCCACATACAACAACAAACAAGCTGAGTCGTTGAGTTAACTTCTCTAGGATATGTGGGACTCTAACGTCCCACTTGGCCAAAAGCCAGTAAAAATGCAGAGCGCAAAATTCAAATATATTACTATAAAAATCAAACTTACATAAAATTACACATGAAAGACACCAAATTAAAGCTACACTTGTTGTGAATCCAGCCAACATGTCTGATTTCAAAAAGGATTTACGTCGAAAGCACACCAAACGATTATGTTAGGTCAGTACATAGCCACAGAAAAACACAGCCATTTTTCCAGCCAAAGAGAGGAGTAACAAAAAGCAGAAATAGAGATAAAATTAATCTCTAACCTTTGATGTTCTTCATCAGATGACACTCATAGGACTTCATGTTACACAATACATGTATGTTTTGTTCGGTAAAGTTCATATTTATATCCAAAAATCTGAGTTTAGGTGGGACGCTACTGTCTCACTTGGCAAAAAAACAAAGAAAATGCAGAGCGCCAAATTCTAATTAATTACTATGAAAATTACTCTAAAAATCAAACATGAAAGTTACCAAATTAAAGCTACACTGGTTGTGAATCCAGCCAACATGTCAGAATTCAAATAGGCTTTTCGGCGAAAGCAAACGATGCTATTATCTGAGGATAGCACAATAGTAAACAAAGACAGAGAAGCATATTTCAACCCTGCAGGCGCGACACAAAACGCAGAAATAAAAAATATAATTCATGCCTTACCTTTGACGAGCTTCTGTTGTTGGCACTCCAATATGTCCCATAATCATCACAAATGGTCCTTTTGTTCGATTAATTCCGTCGATATATATCCAAAATGTCCATTTATTTGGCGCGTTTGATCCAGAAAAACACCGGTTCCAAATTGTGAAACATGACTACAAAATATCTCAAAGGTTACCTGTAAACTTTGCCAAAAAATGTCAAACTACTTTTGTAATACAACATTAGGTATTTTTTAATGTTAATAATCGATAAAAATGAAGATGGGATGATCTGTGTTCAATACAGGATTAAAACCAACTATAGCCAGCTTTCTGGTAACGCACTTCTATCTAACAGGACACTTAATGTGACTCTCGTTCAAGATGGCCGTACTTCTTCATTACACAAAGGAATAACCTCAACCAATTTCTCAAGACTGTTGACATCCAGTGGAAGCGGTAGGAACTGCAAGCAGGTCACTTAGAAATCTGGTTTCCCAATGAAATCTCATTGAAAAGAGAGTGACCTCAAAAAAAAAATTCTGAAAGGTTTGTCCTCGGGGTTTCGCCTGCTAAATAAGTTTTGTTATACTCACAGACATGATTCAAACAGTTTTAGAAACTTCAGAGTGTTTTCCATCCAAATCTACTAACAATATGCATATCTTATATTCTGGGGATGAGTAGCTGGCAGTTGAATTTGGGTATGCTTTTCATCCAAACGTGAAAATGCTGCCCCCTATCCTAGAGAAGTTTTAAGGTGACATGAATAGAGTGGGAGAAACAGAGGGATTTAGACCAGCTTAGAGAGAGAGAGAGTGAGAGAGAGAGAGAGTAAGAGAGAGAGAAAGAAAGAAAGAGAGGGTAGGTCAGTAAAGCATGCACAAGCAATTGAAAAGCGAGGTTTGGATATAGGAGGCTGAGAGGTTGTAAGGCATGTGTTTTTCCTGATGCTGCTTCTTACTTTATCCCATTTCTCAGTGTGTGTTTTAGTTTAGTTTAATTGTACTAGAGGTTACTCATAGGGCTGAGAGTCTCAGTGTCTAAGCCTGCCTACTGGATTAGCAAGTCAGCTGAGGAGATTTCACACACATAAACACACACCATCCGCACTCACCACATTCAAATTATACACACACAAATGCAGACATGCAAAGTCTACAAACATATGAACCTCCCACAAACAAACAAGAATATACAAATAATATGCTGTATGCACACACAGGGCAATTAGTGTGAGTATAGGCCCATATAGGGGCACATGACCACAGCAAGTTGCCATTATTAGCCTGAGTTAGGGTATTTCCCAAAGTGTGTTTTCATTAGTGTTAAACAAATGCTGTTTATCCAACTATGGAGCCATCTTTGTTCCCCTTGAGCTTTACAGTAACCCATGTCACTCAGATCGCTGGTTCATTATAACTGAGCTCTCTGTAAAAAAACACAAAGTGAATGCCTTTTACAGAGAAACGTTTCAATGTACAGAGACGCATCAAAAATTGATTGAGCTAAATACATTTTTTTCTTTTACAGACAAAAAATAATCTTATGCTGTTGAGTGAATTGACAAGTACAGCCCAGAAAAAAATACTGCTTTCTTTGTTATGTCGTCAGAAAGAGAACGTTTCAAAGAGAATGGGGAGATCAAGCAGAATGCCCTAACATACATTAGCACTGTCATGGTGTTTGCTTGAAAGAAAATGTACTTCTCGTGTGTGTGTGTTTGTGTGTGTGCACACTTAATCCCCAACCCTCTATAGGGAAAACATGACCAGTGCAGTTCAAACATAGCCAAACCACAACAAGTAAAAATAAAAAATAAAAAAGTACAATACAAACACACACTGGTGCTGGTACTCTGTCCTAACTGCACATAAGTACTTCTACGTTTCATTGATGAAATGAAGCATCTATCTTTATGCTTTTGATAAACGTCATGCCCTCCACCGGTTAGAGAGCTGTGAGCAGGACAGGGTTGCAGTATGGCCTGTGTGTTGTTGGGTGGTGTTAAGCATTTCTAATCGGAGGGCAAAGCCCCATCTCTTCACAGAGAGTTTATGAGCCACTCGGGCATGGACACCTGATTTGCATTATGAGTTCCACAGCTACACGTGTAAGGAAACGCAGACAGAGCAACCACCACCCCATCCTTCTCATCACATACACAAGCATGCATGCACTCAACCATGTCACGCACACACGCGCACACACACACACACACACACACACACACACACACACACACACACACACACACACACACACACACACACACACACACACACACACACACACAGTGTTATATTCACAAATACCCTACTGAAAGTATCTAATCTGTGCGGGACACCCATCAGAACGGCTGTCGCCCATCTGGGCCCAATATCCCGGTCGGAACCAAAGCAGCTCCACATGTTGCCTTTGAAGTGGCTCTGAGCCCAGCTGAGGCTAATAAACCAGGGGGTTTATTTTGGTTCAGAGGTCGGCCTGGAGGGGGGAGGGAGTGGGGAGGTGGGGGTGCACAGCGTGTCATTTACATATTCTCTGGTATTCGCCCCCCACATGTTTTCCTTCTTTTTTTTCAGCCCTCCTGTGAAATCTCATAGCGCTTCTTGGGATGGGGCTGCTGTGGCTGCTATGCCACTGTGTGATCATGGGGTCCGTCTGCTAGTGTCTCTGGTGGATTCACTCACCCCTCTGTGCTGTTCCTAAGTCAGTGCTAGACAAACACACAGACAGACAGAGTTTATTTTTGTCAAATTATGCCCTTGGATATTAAGACAAGACAGACAGGAATTTTGCCCCCTTTTTCTTTTCAGTTTCAACACAATCAAACACAATGCATTCAGGGGCTATAAGAGAAATTAGTGCAATATAATGTGGTACCATCTATCAAAAATAAATATCTTACTTAGTCTTCACAATTGATTAACACCATCGTGTGGAACGTCCACCGCTATGCCTGAATTACCGCACCATGAAGCCGCGTGAAACAAATGACTGGCTTCATAGAACAGCTCAACTGAAAACCTCAAGAAAATGTCCATTGCTGACAGACCTCATGTCCATGAATCCTGCGTAGCAGCCCTCTCCTCTTCTATTGTGGTGAGTGACTAGAGTGGGATCACTCCATTTAGCCTCCCACACGAAGTTGCTTGTTCAGCCACTATCTGTGAGAGTTTCTCATCACTACAGCAGGACTGACACGGTCACTGCTGAAATAGCCACTTCTCCTGGCTGTCTCTCTTGTTCTTTATAAAAGCACAGTAATTTGTTTAGCCACCAAATCAGAAATGAATGAACATTTCCAAACCAAATAGAGGCTTGTATGCTGGTTATATCTGTCCTTCAAAGCAGGTGATAATGGTGTGCGTCTCCACTCTAAACAAATGTAGGTGGGGGGGACAGAGAAATAGGCCAGAGAGTGGTTTGCGAGGAAAATGAAGTGACAATGATCATGTCATGATCATGTCATGTCAATATCTACCCTGTCTGTCAAAATACAAAAAGACCAAACGTTGTTGAAAATGTCAGGCAGCGTTCTACCTTTGGGGTTTGCCTGGAATACACCTTCTTGTTTACTCTAAACTGGATAGCACAGATGGAATCAACATATAGGATTGGATTGTAGGGTTAGTAAGTCATGCACTTACATCACTTACTAATTTCGACAAGCATAAGTACTTAGATGTCTCTACGGATAAGGTGTACGTATCTAGACGTATATGTGTGGCAGAAAGCGCCATCTAGTATACTTAACAGCTTGTTAAAGTCTACCCAGAACTCCCAATCCCCTTATCTACTCACTCAATACTATAGTTTCCAAATCTTGCCACAGGACAAACATCAATGAGAAAACCATCACATATTCTAAGGCTGAATACATATTGTAAGGCTTATCCCACCTGTTTTATGACAAGTCCCGCATTGGGTAAAGACACGCAAGATTCAATCATAATGTCTATCTATTATCTATACATGTCTATTATGGTTGGGAGAGGCTATACGGACACGCCTGCTGCCCAAATTGATGACGTTTGAGAGTCGAGTGGATACGAACTAATTCGGTTCAGGCAGTTCAGGCAGTGGCTACACTATCTAGCTACTTCCCTCTCCTTACTACTGGCAAGTGGGAGCGAAGGACACTGTGCCCGGTGTGGTGTGTTGTAGACTTGCAGAGCAAACTCTCCCCATTGAGCAGTGTAGACTGTTTCCCTGTGGCATCAGATAGTTAGTATCAATATTACAAGTTATTAGTCATGTAGGCTGCTATCCTACTCCAAATAAAAAGAGGGATGGAACAAATTGGAGATGGTGACCAAATCCAAATGGTGACCAATACTACACATTTTTTCTCCCACGCCCATCAAAATAGACATCACTTTACTTGACAGGTTTTAACTAGCGCCATGCTGCTGTTGTTGCCATCTAGCCAGCATAAACTAGCAAGCTGCGATGGGCTTATCAGGACAACCGACTGAACCAAATCCATTTGTCGCCACACTCAACTGTTGTCATGTGTTTTGTTGTTGTGTTAGGTTTCTCTTTATGTAGTGTTGTGGTGTCTTTCTTGTCGTGATGTGTGTTTTGTCCTACTTTTTTATTTATCCCAGCCCCGTCCCCACAGGATGCCTTTACCTCTTGGTAGGCTGTCATTGTAAATAAGAATTTGTTCTTAATTGACTTGCCTGGTTAAATAAAGATGAAATAAATACAACTTTTAATTCTGCTTCTTCTTCTTTGGTATTATGGCGGTCCACAAACAAATGTTATAGGTGCATGCCGCCACCTACTGTATTGGTTGTGTATCAGCCTACTATTCTGTAGTATGAATTCATTACACTTTGTGAGAAAAGAAATGTGCCCTACCAACTAACCCTACACCCATTACAACCTCACCCCTATTCCTTTACATTGTCCCCATCTAATCCTACAGAAGGCCAGCAGACTGGGAGGACAAGACATTATCGTTCAAAACACCTTGTAACTCTTCTGCAGTAAAATCTCGTACACCCAAGTACTTACCTGCTGCTGCCACCGCAACATATAACATCTATGATTTATGTTCCTTTCCTGATGTACAGTTGACAACCATGTCCGTGAGCACCAAAAAAAAACACACAAAAAAAACTTACTGGAGTGCGTTATTCCTATCACTCTCTATTGGCCTCGGCCAACTCACAGGGATCCTCTTAGGATCTCTCACCCTGGACCCATCTTCCTCTACTACTCTCTTCACTGCCTCAGCATACAACACCTTCTGCACTACTTCTGGTACTATTCTGATCCTGGCAACCTCAAACTGCCTTTCTCTCACCGGCCTCCTCTGATCTCCATCACCATGGGTATCCCTACAGTTTACACATACACATTTTTCCACCGATACTTACTACACATTCCTTTGTCTCATGTCCTCCTGCACACTTCTCACATCTAGGAATCTCCCTCCTATACACTACTGCCACATGACCATCAGCTTGACACCTAAGACACTGTAATGGGTTCGGGACAAATCTCTCACGGGATAACTGACACATTCTAACTTGACTTTATCTGGTAAAGTCTCTGCATCAAACCTCAGTAGTACCAGACAGTGTCTTCTCTGTTTCACCACTCTCTCCACTGGGTCTGCGTTGCACCAAACGGCGGGCGTCACAGACACCGGGAATCTTCAACTTCAGTTGACTCTCCTGAACATTTAACGCCACTCCAGTACTGACTCTTTTCAACGGCGCCCTGAGAGGAACGCTAGTCACAGTTCTTGTCCCCAGTTGCGCGGGGCAACGCACAAGCTCCCCTCTGGATGACAGACACCCAACAAAATCTACACAATTCCACTTCGAGTCACTTTCACCGACCCAACATTCCCCGACCTCTTCTCCACCCAACCTGACACCACACATGGATCAGCCAGAAGGCAAGGATCCATTCTTCAAAAATCTTACTCCAACTGGGCTCAAACTCGGCGGTCTTCACCGCACCTGCCAGAGCAGTTAATTCATCCTCACTCTCGTCGTGTTCAATTTCCTTCTGCAGCACTCTATATTTACTCTTAATATGTTCCCCTTTCTTCCCTTTTTCTCTTCCAGCCTTCTTACCAACCTCTATGGGTTCCTCTGACTCCATTCGGGCGTACTTGCCATCTTCCCTCTTCCTCAAGACCGCTGAGAAAACTTGAGACGACAACTTGTTCTTCTATACTATTGTTGTTTTTATCCCCACCAAGTAAATTATGTTTATTTTCACCTCCCTCATGGAACCCAGCCCTGTCAACGAATTCACTTTGTCAACCGGGCTACAGGAAGGGGGTCATCACTGGTTACCACCCAGCCCCAAACAAGTCTCTCAGCTGCGTGACATACGTCATCCATTTGGGAACCAGGTGTGTCCGTTTAACCTGCCATTATGGCTACAGTATATTCACCCGGTGAAGACACAACTACAAATTTCAAATAGCAGGGCGTTCAAAGAATTGATCTGATGGGGGATTCGTGATATCATCGCGCATTTAAGGACCTTTAACGGCACCACGTTACTTTGATTGACAGCTGAGATCTGTCACTCTTCAGTAGGTAACTGCTTTGTGCGCCATTCCTCGCTAAACCTATCTGTCATTCGGGATTGGCTAGTGTCTGTGTAGCTCAAACTAATCGCCAGGCTTGAATACATGTATAGAACATCTATTGGAGGATTCTACAAATCGCATCATTTTGCCACGTGAAAAGACCTGTGGCTATTGGCCTGTGCAATTTTCGGGGGCGGTTCATTTTTTGGTTAGCTGGGTGGAGGCGTTCGATTATCTGGCACTGGCTTTCCCATGAGGGGAGCATGAACCTGGTTGAAAATGGATTGCATTCGTTATGGAACTAGGTTACCTCCGGGCGTGTGCCAGGTTCCCCATCCAAAGCCCACGGCTAAATAGGTTCAAAACAAAAGTGAAGTAGCCTAGGCTAGATTAAGCACTTGTAGTAAAGAGTATGATTCTGTGTTCTGACCTGCAAAAGTGATTGCTTATTTGCTTGATCAAAACGCTTTATCTACCTTCCCAATGAAAATTCGTTTTAAAAAAAATCGAACATATATTTTATGGAAAATAGATTTTTATGGACGATGGTTCTATGCTGACAATTTGACCAAACGGTGCAGATTGCTGTTCGATTTGAGTAGGGCGCTCCTCGCTGCTTTTGCCCGTTCACCAGAGCGGTGTACCGCGGCTCAGGTTAATAGAACTCCCTCGGTCTGAAACCGCGTGAGAAAGTTGCTTTTGAGGCAAGCTAACGTTATATGTTGTTGTGCTGGTAGTTATCAAAACAACAAAAACATTTACGAAACCTTTCTTGCACTACAGCCCCCCCATGTATTCGAATACAGGAAATTCTTCGGTTAACGAATATTAATTTATACCGAGCATTCACCACAAGCTATTGCGGCAAGTCAAATTGCAATTAACTTCTGTCGATTTGTTTTAGTAGCCTACGCTTCTAATGACCGCGTTGTGGGTTTGGCTTGTTGACTAACTGGAGTTTCGGGCTATTTGGATATTGCTGCGTGGACAGGATTACAGTCTACATGAATAGGAAGACTAGTAGGAGACTTTTTTTGTTGTTGTCCTCACCTGTTTTTTCTCTCCCTTCTATGGTTGATACATGATCGTATGTTGGAGTAGTTTACAGCGAGAGAAAAGGAGATTCTTACACGCATCATTCACCGGAGCACCGCGGATAAAGTGTTGACGGGAGATCTATGAGGACGAATGGTCGGATTTGTTTGTGTCATTTAACGGACAGTCTCGGAAGGAGCTAGGATGAATTTATCGTAATCTGGAGCATCCCCGCGCCTGTCCCTATTTTGTTAGCAGACGGGTTTATCAGGAACCGGGCATCTGCCGAGGTAGAACGATGTATCCCCAGGGTCGACACCCGGTAAGGTTGGACAGTGAAACGCATTCCTCATCCGCAGATTCTCTGCACTCATTTGTCATGTTGAACCATTTTAGCATTTGTATAGCTCTGTATGCCCACGATGGCGGGTCGGTCGAAGTTCCTTTGTTTGTCATTGCCTTAGCGGCTGTCGGCCTGTAACATTTCTGTAATGAGTTTATCATGATTCACTCCCAGTAATTAGGGCAAGGCGTATATCGCACATGGCAGCGAATGCCGTATTGCTTTTTGTGTAATTCACTACTAATTAGCCTACAGCTGAAGTATTTGAAATGCTTCATCAGATGCAGAAACACCGGTTTTGAATGATGTGTTTTCTTTTTAAAAAATGTCTTATTTTTACAGACACCCCACCAGGCCTCAGGCCAACCTTTCAAATTCACCATCCCAGAGTCACTGGACCGCATCAAAGAGGAGTTCCAGTTTCTCCAAGCTCAGTACCACAGGTGAGTGGCTGTTCAACACACAGACACACACACACACATACTCTGAGGCCAAGATGTCACAGTTTGTGTGCTCAGACTGTATAGGTCTAAGACATGCAGATGTGCTTGAGCCAGAGGGGTGGCGTCTGAGGTCAGATTATTATAAATCCCCTCTTATTCCCCATGTGTGCAACTGCATGTTGCTGTATTTGGGACTAGTGAGAGGTAAAGCAGTGAGCTGGAATGCCCTGCATTCACAGTAGCAGGCAGTAGGTTATATTGCTGCTACTATAGCCCTAGACCTGTAGCCCTAGACCTGTTACTGGAAAAAGGTAAACAAATATGGCTCTTCCATGATTCCAAGAGGTTTTCCTGCCCATGTTTATCTGAACTGAATTTTGAATGTTTTCTAGTTGTGTTCAGGATTGGTGATGGTATCCAAGGCCTCTTGCTTTGTTCTGATTGTGTCCCTGTCTTCGGCAGTTTGAAATTGGAGTGTGAGAAGCTGGCCAGTGAGAAGACAGAGATGCAGAGGCACTATGTTATGGTGAGTCCAATCAGCACAATCCTATGTTCAACTCTCAACCAATCAACTCGTAGATGTTAACACTGTCAATGTGTGGCTAGATATTATTGCCACATTGTACGTGCAAGCTTACTGTTAACGCTTATTGTTGCTCACACACACACACGAACAGGACTACACGCACACTCATCATTCACAAACACACATTGTCTCTCACATTCTGTGCTCAATGATCTCCAGTACATTATTGAGTTGGAGTGAATGCCACATTTTGAGGTTGTTTTGCCCGTTTCAAACACCAGTAGTATTATTCACATATCTCTCGTATGGCCAAGAAGCAGTCTACATTGAGATATAGGAAATTGGAATTTACTGTAATCCTAGTAACTCCAACTCTGTCATCCACAGTACTATGAAATGTCTTACGGGCTGAACATTGAAATGCACAAACAGGTAAGCCTCACACACTCTTCTCTATCTCTCCTCTATAGTGTGTGGGTTCACCCAGGGAGGGAGCTTTTAGCCTGCCAGGGAACTGGAGTGTGTTTTATCAGAGTTTATCAATGATAGATGGTGCTCTGTTTCTCTCTAGTTAGACCCGGTGGTACGAGCCCATAGGCAGGATGAATTACTCTGATTGATTGGTATTGTCTGGGGGAGTAGCCTGTTTTATTGCATTGAAGAGGCTGGGCTGGGGAAGGCATAGGAATCAATCACGGAACTCCCTGATCCAGGAAATGCAAAGGAGCACTCCCATATATCTCTCACACACAAGTTTGCCCCACAGGACCAGAGCACTCTGGCTCACAGCATTTACCAGTAATTACCACAGAAATCGATTGGTCAGGACAGAGGAAATTGGAGGTGGATTGGCCTGGGTGGTTTGCTGAGGAAGGATTTTTGTGGGTTCTATGTCTCTCCCCCTCTCTCTTTCTGATACTAATGCATGCCTCCTATTGTGAGGGAGATGCCTTTTCTGTTCGTTGTTTCCAGAGGGGGGCGTATTGTGAGTGATGTATCCGTACTGCCTCCTCACTGTAGCCTGTTGCTCTGGCCTCTCCAGCCCCAGGCTAATGTGGCCTCCCCTTGGAGGAGTGGAAGCTGCTGAGGGAGGACGGCTCATAATAATGGCCGGAACGGAGCAAATGGAATGGCATCAAACGCATGGAAACTATTTAAACTATGACAATTTTGTCCGATAGCTTACATTTTCCTTGCCCAAAAAAACGATACCGATATTTAGAATTTGAGCGCCTTTTTAACCTGTCTGGCACCAGCGTTCCGCTAGCGGAACTCCTCCCACATTCCACTGAAAAGGCAGAGCGCGAAATTCAAAAGATATTTTTTAGAAATATTTAACTTTCACTCATTAACAAGTCCAATACAGCAAATGAAAGATACACATCTTGTGAATCCAGTCAACATGTCCGATTTTTAAAAGGTTTTACAGCGAAAACACCACATATATTTATGTTAGCTCACCACCAAATACAAAAAAGGACAGACATTTTTCACAGCACAGGTAGCATGCACAAAGCCAACCTAACTAACCAAGAACCAACTTCATCAGATGACAGTCTTATAACATGTTATACAATAAATCTATGTTTTGTTTGATTAATGTGCATATTTGAGGTATACATCAGTTTTACATTGCAGCTACCATCACAGCTACCGTCAGAAATAGAACCGAAGCAGCCAAAGTAATTACAGACACCAACGTCAAATACCTAAATACTCATCATAAAAAATTTCTGAAAAATTGATGGTGTACAGCAAATTAAAGACAAACATCTTGTGAATCCAGCCAATATTTCCGATTTCTTAAGTGTTTTACAGCGAAAACACAATATAGCATTATATTAGCTTACTACAATAGCCTACCACACTACCGCATTCATTCATCAAGGCACGTTAGCGATAGCAATAGGCACGTTAGCGATAGGGAATAAACCAGCAAAATATATTAATTTTCACTAACCTTCATAAACCTTCATCAGATGACAGTCCTATAACATACACTTATGTTTTGTTCAAAAATGTGCATATTTAGAGCTGAAATCAGTGGTTATACATTGTGCTAACGTAGCACCTTTTTCCCACAACGTCCGGATATTTTTCGGACACTTTTTCTGACACACATATTCTGACCAAATAACTATTCATAAACATAACTAAAAAATACATGTTGTATAGGAAATGATAAATACACTAGTTCTTAATGCAATCGCCGTGTTAGAATTCTAAAAATAACTTCATTACGATATGCAGTTTACGTTATGGCGAGAGAGTACCCAAAACCTGGCCGCAAACGACTAGTTCACATGTACGACAGATATATGAAATAACATCATAAAATGGGTCCTACTTTTGCTGATCTTCCATCAGAATGTTGTACAAGGGGTCCTTTGTCGGGAACAATTAGAACGGCCCTTTTCCCTCTCGATTTAGCAAGCACACTTGCCAAGTAGCAAGCATACCACCCTGCATACCACTGCTGGCTTGCTTCTGAAGCTAAGCAGGGTTGGTCCTGGTCAGTCCCTGGATGGGAGACCAGATGCTGCTGGAAGTGGTGTTGGAGGGCCAGTAGGAGGCACTCTTTCCTCTGGTCTAAAAAATATCCCAATGCCCCAGGGCAGTGATTGGGGACACTGCCCTGTGTAGGGTGCCGTCTTTCGGATGGGACGTTAAACGGGTGTCCTGACTCTCTGAGGTCATTAAAGATCCCATGGCACTTATCGTAAGAGTAGGGGTGTTAACCCCGGTGTCCTTGCTAAATTCCCAATCTGGCCCTCAAACCATCATGGTCACCTAATAATCCCCAGTTTACAATTGGCTCATTCATCCCCCTCCTCTCCCCTGTAACTATTCCCCAGGTCGTTGCTGCAAATGAGAACGTGTTCTCAGTCAACTTACCTGGTAAAATAACGGAAAAATAAAATAAAAAAATAAAAAGTGGCGCGAATTTCTCCATCGTCAACAAACTCAGAGAACGGAACACGGCAAAACTCCCGAAAAAATTTCAATAATCTGATTAAACTATATTGAAAAAACATACTTTACGATGATATTGTCACATGTATCAAATAAAATCAAAGCCGGAGATAGTAGTCGTCCATAACGACAGCTTATCAGAAGGCAAATCCAGGTCCCTTCTCGCGCTCTCCAGAAAACAGGAAACTGGTGACACGTCATGCCAAGAGCTATTATTCGAGCCAAGATCAAGTTACACACTCAATTTCTTCTTTCACTGCTTGTCGACATCTAGTGGAAGACGTATGAAGTGCATCTAAACGAATAAATATCAAGGACTTTATTAATAGGCAGGCCCTAGAAGAGAGCATCGATTTCAGATTTTCCACTTCCTGTCAGGAAGTTTGCTGCAAAAGGAGTTCTGTTTTACTCACAGATATAATTCAAACAGTTTTAGAAACTAGAGAGTGTTTTCTATCCAATAGTAATAATAATATGCATTTTGTACGAGCAAGAATTGAGTACGAGGCCATTTAAATTGGGCACGATTTTCCCCCAAAGTGAAAACAGCGCCCTCTGTCCTCAACAGGTTTTAAGCATAATAATACAGTTTAAATAGTTAACACACACATGGACACAGCGGTCTTAGGCACCGCATCTCATTACAAGAGGCGTCATTACAGTCCCTGGTTCGAATCCAGGCTGTATCACATCCAGTCGTGATTGGGAGTCCCATAGGGCGGCGCGCAATTGGCCCAGCGTCATCCGGGTTTGGCCAGGGTAGGCTGTCATTGTATGTCCCCATTACCAGTAAAACATAATCAAAACCTATTTCTTTCACTTACTTGCTGTGCTGTTTCATTGTTCCGTCGTTTCATTCTGAACCAGGATTTTATCATTTATGTCAAGCAGTGAAGTTTAAGCTGTGTCTGTCCATGGCCTCTCTTCCTCGGTGCGCACTGCGCACTTTCCATCTTGTCCAGCTGTGTATGTAACATTTCACATAAACCCAGTTTTTTTGTTGTCTGCATTGAAGTAGCGGTCCTTGTACATAGCATTGAGCATGGTGGCGACACAGTAAAGCGAGTGCCACTGAATTGCTTGTTCACAGCCTGTGTGCAGTTTTGTTGCGCAGGTGTTTCAATGCCATGACAGTGGGTATCACATCTGCTGCAGGCGCAGTTGATGAGCTTATTTCTCGAGTCAGTTGTTGGAATCGAGCTAGTGAGTGTTCATGTTCTCAAATTCCATTCAAATGGCAGCAGCGGTATGACAACCAGCACATTCATGAGCATGCAATACGACTTTTCTCAGTACTAAATCCTCAGCGACCCGCTGTGCTGTCAGACTCGACATGATCATGGGGCTGATATCGCTGGTCCAAATGTCAGTCGTGAAGCTAATAGCAGTGACGCAATTGTATTAAAATGTTTTATTTTTTTGCAGTGATGCTATTACTGTGTAACTCCGGTAGGGCAACATCTGAAAAATAGCGCACTTGGTAGTGTGTAAATCAAATCAAATTTTATTTGTCACATACACATGGTTAGCAGATGTTAATGCGAGTGTAGCGAAATGCTTGTGCTTCTAGTTCCGACAATGCAGTAATAACCAACGAGTAATCTAACCTAACAATTCCACAACTACTACCTTATACACACAAGTGTAAAGGGATAAAGATTATGTACATAAAGATATATGAATTAGTGATGGTACAGAACGGCATAGGCAAGATGCAGTAGATGGTATAGAGTACAGTATATACATATACATATGAGATGAGTAATGTATGGTATGTAAACATTATATTAAGTGGCATTGTTTAAAGAGGCTAGTGATACATTTTTAAATACATTTCCATCAATTCCCATTATTAAAGTGGCTGGAGTTGAGTCAGTATGTTGGCAGCAGCCACTAAATGTTAGTGGTGGCTGTTTAACAGTCTGATGGCCTTGAGATAGAAGCTGTTTTTCAGTCTCTCGGTCCCTGCTTTGATGCACCTGTACTGACCTCGCCTTCTGGATGATAGCGGGGTGAACAGGCAGTGGCTCTGGTGGTTGTTGTCCTTGATGATCTTTATGGCCTTCCTGTGACATCGGGTGGTGTGGTGATGCGTTGTGCAGACCTCACTACCCTCTGGAGAGCCTTAAGGTTGTGGGCGGAGCAGTTGCCGTACCAGGCGGTGATACAGCCCGACAGGATGCTCTCGATTGTGCATCTGTAAAAGTTTGTGAGTGCTTTTGGTGACAAGCCAAATTTCTTCAGCCTCCTGAGGTTGAAGAGGCGCTGCTGCGCCTTCTTCACAACGCTGTCTGTGGGTGTGGACCAATTCAGTTCGTCTGTGATGTGTACGCCGAGGAACTTAAAACCCTCACCACCTGGGGGCGGCCCGTCAGGAAGTCCAGTACCCAGTTGCACAGGGCGGGGTCGAGACCCAGGGTCTTGAGCTTGATGACGAGTTTGGAGGGTACTATGGTGTTAAATGCTGAGCTGTAGTTGATGAACAGCATTCTCACATAGGTATTCCTCTTGACCAGATGGGTTAGGGCAGTGTGGTTGCGATTGCGTTGTCTGTGGACCTATTGGGGCGGTAAGCAAACTGGAGTGGGTCTAGGGTGTCAGGTAAGGTGGAGGTGATATGGTCCTTGACTAGTCTCTCAAAGCACTTCATGATGACGGAAGTGAGTGCTACGGGGCGGTAGTCGTTTAGCTCAGTTACCTTAGCTTTCTTGGGAACAGGAACAGTGGTGGCCCTCTTGAAGCATGTGGGAACAGCAGACTGTGATAAGGATTGATCGAATATGTCCGTAAACACACCAGCCAGCTGGTCTGCGCATGCTCTGAGGACGCGGCTGGGAATGCCGTCTGGGCCGGCAGCCTTGCGAGGGTTAACACGTTTAAATGTTTTACTCACCTCGGCTGCAGTGAAGGAGAGCCCGCAGGTTTTGGTAGCGGGCCGTGTCAGTGGCACTGTATTGTCCTCAAAGCGAGCAAAAAAGTTATTTAGTCTGTCTGGGAGCAAGACATCCTGGTCCGCGACAGGGCTGGTTTTCTTTTTGTAATCCGGGATTGACTGTAGACCCTGCCACATACCTCTTGTATCTGAGCTGTTGAATTGCGACTCTACTTTGTCTCTATACTGGCACTTAGCTTGTTTGATTGCCTTGCGGAGGGAATAGCTACACTGTTTGTATTCGGTCATGTTTCCGGTCACCTTGCCCTGGTTAAAAACAGTGGTTCGTGTTTTCAGTTTCGTGCGAATGCTGCCATCAATCCACGGTTTATGGTTTGGGAATGTTTTAATCGTTGCTGTGGGTATAACGTCTTCGATGCACTTTCCAATGAACTCGCTCACCGAATCAGCGTATTCTTCAATGTTGTTGGACGCAATGGAGCGCGGGAGCTTCTTGTTTTAGTTTCTGTTTGTAGGCTGGAAGCAACAAAATGGAGTCGTGGTCAGCTTTTCCGAAAGGAGGGCGGGGGAGGGTCTTAAATGCGTCTCGGAAGTTAGAATAACAATGATCCAGGGTTTTACCAGCCCTGGTAGCACAATCGATATGCTGCTAGAATTTAGGGAGTTTTGTTTTCAGATTAGCCTTGTTAAATTCCCCAGCTACGATGAATGCAGACTCAGGGTGTGTGGTTTCCAGTTTACATAGAGTCAGATAAAGTTTGTTCAGGGCCATCGATGTGTCTGCTTGGGGGGGGAATATATACAGCTGTGATTATAATCTAAGATAATTCCCTTGGTAGATAATGCGGTCAACATTTGATTGTGAGGAATTCTAAGTCAGGTGAACAGAATGACTTGAGTTCCTGTATGTTGTTATGATCACACCACGTGTCGTTGATCATAAGGCATACCCCCCCCGCCCCTCTTCTTACCAGAAAGATGTTTGTTTCTGTCGGCGCGATGCGTGAAGAAACCAGCTGGCTGCACCGACTCCGTTAGCGTCTCTCGAGTGAGCCATGTTTCCGTGAAGCAAAGAACGTTAAAGTCTCTGATGTCTCTCTGGAATGCTACCCTTGCTCGGATTTCATCAACCTTGTTGTCAAGGGACTGGACATTGGCGAGTAGTATGCTAGTGAGTGGAGCGCGATGTGCCCGTCTCCAAAGCCTGACCAGAAGACCGCTTCGTTTGCCCCTTTTACGGCGTCGTTGTTTAGGGTCGCCGGCTGGGATCAGATCCATTGTACTGGGTGGAAGGCAAAACACAGGATCCGCTTCGGGAGAGTCATATTCCTGGTCGTAATGATAGTGAGTTGACGTTGCTCTTATATTCAGTAGTTCCTCCCGACTGTATGTAATGAAACTAAGATTACCTGGGGTACCAATGTAAGAAATAACACGTAAAAAAACCAAAATACTGCATAGTTTCCTAGGAACGCGAAGCGAGGCGGCCATCTGTCGGCGCCGGAAGTAGTCCGGACTGAAACCCGATTGAACATCTCTGGAGAGACCTGAAAATAGCTGTGCAGCGACGCTCCCCAACCCTGACAGAGCTTGAGAGGATCTGGTGCTCGACCAGTCGGCAAAAGCCAGCATCACCCACGACAGAGAATGGTTGATTGTCAAGGGAAATGAATTCCATTATCTTGGCATTTTAATGGATTTTGCTTTTGAGTTGTCTAGATGAAATTTTCTTACTCTTTCAAATGACTGCTCAACTTGTTGACTGCTCGATCCACACAGCAGATATTGTGGGCTAGGTTAGGAATGCTGTGTTGCACGTGTAGCTCAAAATTTTACATTGCGTCATTACGTCATGTGCCTACCTATATAATGTAGGTACATCAGCTTTGATATCGGTTTTGTACATCGACGTTAAACCAGACATCGGGCTGATGCCGACGTTGGCATTTTTAGCTAATATCGGCTGATTCTGATAAGTTCACCGACATATTGTGCATCCCTAATGGAAACCATGATGTATTTGATACCATTCCAACTATTCCGCACCAGCCATTACCACAAGTCCGTCCTCCCCAATGAACCTGCTACCAACCTCCTGTGAATTGGAGCTCCCGTCTCTGCTGCCTGGGTGTATTGAGTTTTAGGAGAATGGAGAGCATCCCCGTTCTCCTGCTCAAATAAAGGTATTGGGGCTGAATTCTAAACTCACTCCTAGGGACTTTACGTAGATCCTATACGGAATTGAATGGAGCTCAATTAACTGGTATGGTACTAGGTCTAGCTCCATCTTGCCCTCTGATAGGTTGAAATTTAGCCTATCCAGTCCTCAGGTGAACTACAGAACCAGCAGTACCTGGGAGTTAAAGGGCGACTGCACTTCCTGATTTGGCCTTGTTTTTCATCACTGCTTATTAAGAAATGCTTGCAGCCATGACTGAAGGTAAACGAGAGTTTGATTTGGGAGTCTTTGACATTCAATCACAGCAAACAGTAGCTAGTCAATTTGAGTTACAACATTATTGAAAGCAAGCTGACAACATGCATCAAACATGTCACCAGGTTTGCTTGATGATGAGCTAGCTAGCGAACATTAGACATGCAAATCTTCCTCTCACATTACACGTTAGGGAGAGGCTATGTAAACTCTTCTCACTGTCAACTCCATTTATTTTCAGCAAACTTAAAATGTGTAAATATTTGTATGAACATAACAAGATTCAACAACAGAGACATAAACTGAACAAGTTCCACAGTCATGTGACGAACAGAAATGGAATAATGTGTCGATGAACAAAGGGGGGGGGGGTCAAAATCAAAAGTAACAGTCAGTATCTGGTGTGGCCACCAGCTACATTAAGTAATGCAGTGCTCATGGACTGCACCAGATTTGCCAGTTCTTGCTGTGAGATGTTACCTCACTCTTCCACAAAGGTACCTGCAAGTTCCCGGACATTTCTGGGGGGAATGGCCCTAGCCCTCACCCTCCAATCCAACATGTCCCAGACGTGCTCAATGGGAATGAGATCCGGGCTCTTTGCTGGCCATGGCAGAACACTGACATTCGTGTCGTGCAGGAAATCACGCACAAAACGAGCAGTATGGCCGGTGGCATTGTCATGCTGGAGGGTCATGTCAGGATGAGCCTGCAGGAAGGGTACCATATGAGGGAGGAGGATGTCTTCCCCGTAACGCTCAGCGTTGCGATTGCCTCCAATGACAACAAGCTCAGTCCGATGATGCTGTGACACACCGCTCCAGACCATGACGGACCCTCCACCTCCAAACGGATCCCGCTCCAGAGTACAGGCCTCAGTGTAATGCTCATTCCTTCGACGATAAACGCGAATCCGACCATCATCCCTGGTGAGACAAAACCGCGACTCGAGCACTTTTTGCCAGTCCTGTCTGGTCCAGTGATGGTGGGTTTGTGTCCATAGGCGACGTTGTTGCCGGTGATGTCTGGTGAGGACCTGCCTTACAACAGGCCTACAATCCCTCAGTCCAGCCTCGCTCAGCCTATTGCGGACAGGCTGAGCATTGATACAGGGATTGTGCGTTCCTGGTGTAACTCGGGGAGTTGTTGTTGCCATCCTGTACCTGTCCCGCAGGTGTGATGTACCGATCCTGTGCAGGTGATGTTACATGTGGTCTGCCACTGCGAGGACGATCAGCTGTCCGTCCTGTCTCCCCGTAGCGCTGTCTTAGTTGCAATTTATTGCCCTGGCCACACCTGCAGTCCTCAAGCCTCCTTGCAGCATGCCTAAGGTACATTCACACAGATGAGAAGGGACCCTGGGCATCTTTCCTTTGGTGTTTTTCAGAGTCAGTAGAAAGGCCGCTGAAGTGTCCTAAGTTTTCATAACTGTGACCTTAATTGCCTACCGTCTGTAAGCTATTAGTGTCTTAACGACCGTTTCATATGTGCATGTTCATTAATTGTTTATGTTTCATTGAACAAGCATGTGAAACTGTGTTTAAACCCTTTACAAAGATCTGTGAAGTGATTTGGATTTTTACGAATTATCTTTGAAAGGCAGGGTCCTGAAAAAGGGACATTTTCTTTTTTTGGTAAGTTTATTTGGCTAGTTACATCACGGTATCATAGCTTAGTATCATAGCGGCATAGCCTATTAAATAATGACCTGTAGCTGTTAATGAATAATCAACAAATCTTAGCTACTTACCAACACACCAGTCTCAGATTTGACAGTTGACAGCCCAAGTAGAAACTAGTCGGATGTAATCCATATCCTGGCCATATGCCCATGATTGTTGAACAACTTTATGTAACCCCATTTTCTATAGAGTAGTTATTTCCTGAGAAAGGGCAAGTACTAACCACACGTTTTGTCTGGTGAAGAGGTTCCAGTCGACAGGTCCGTTTTGCGTGACCGGGTGCCCTTGGTGAGCAGGACTTGCTCATTTTCAACCATTCCATATGTCCTTCACCCGTACAGGACACCAGGCCATGTAAAGGCAGCTCGCCCAGTCTTTTCACAGAAAACACTGGGTCACAATAGGCAAAAGGGGGAATTAATTGTTGACGTACAGTGCATTCAGAAAGTATTCAGACCCCTTCACTTTTGACTTTTTGTTACATTACAGCCTTATTCTAAAACTGATTAAATTGTTTTCCCCCCTCAATCTCACACCCCATAATGACAAAGCAAAAACAGGATTTTTGTTTTCTCAAATGTGTATATGTATGTTTTACATAAGTATTCAGACATTTTACTCAGTACTTTGTTGAAGCACCTTTGGCAGCAATCATAGCCTCGTCTTCTTTGGTATGACCCTACAAGCTTGGCACGCCTGTATTTAGGGAGTTTCTCCCATTCTTCTCTGCAGATCCTCTCAAGCTCTGTCAGGTTGGATGGGGAGCGTCGCTGCACAGCTATTTTCAGGTCTCTCCAGAGATGTTCAATGGGGTTTAAGTCCGGACTACTCAAGGACATTCAGACGCTTGTCCCGAATCCACTCCTGCGTTGTCTTGGCTGTGTGCTTAGGGTCGTTGTCCTGTTGGAAGGTGAACCTTCGCCCCAGTCTGAGGTTCTGAGTGCTCTGGAGCAGGTTTTCATCATGTATCTCTCTCTACTTTTGCTCCGTTCATATTTCCCTCGATCCTAACTAGTCTCCCGGTCTCTGCCGCTGAAAGACTTCCCCATGCTGCCCCCATGTTTCACCGTAGAGATGGTTCCAGGTTTTCTCCAGATGTGATGCTTGGCATTCAGGCCAAAGAGTTTAATCTTGGTTTCATTAGACCAGAGAATCTCCTTTTTTAGGTGCCTTTTAGCAAACTCCAAGCGTGCTGTCATGTGCCTTTTTACTGAGGAGTGGCTTCTGTCTGCCACTCTACCATGAAGGCCTGATTTGGGGGAGTGCTGCAGAGATGGTTGTCCTTTTAGAAGGTTCTCCCATCTCCACAGAGGAGCTCTGACAGATTGACCATCGGGTTCTTGTATAGACAGGTGTGTGCCTTTTCTAAATCATGTCCAATCAATTGAATTTACCACAGGTGGACTCCAATCAAGTTGTAGAAACATCTCAAGGATGATCAATGGAAACAACAGGATGCACCGGAGCTGAATTTCGAGTCTCATAGCAAAGAGTCTGAATACTTATGTAAATAAGGTATTTCTGTTTTTAAATTTTTAATAAATGTGCACAGATTTCTAAGCCCGTTTTCACTTTGAAAAGATGGTATATTGTGTGTAGATTGATGACGAACATTTTTTTATTTAATCCATTTTAGAATAAAGCTGTAACGAAATGTGGAAAAAGTCGAGGGGTCTGAATACTTCCTGAATGCACTCAAGTAAGCCAAACCAAACCCTCAAGTGATGACACAGTCACTTACCAAACTCTGTTTATGACCAATATTATCCTATTTACACATTTTAGTCAATTTTGACACTGGAATTCATGTTTCTGACCCGTATCGATGCCACATGCCATTTCAAACCAGAGAAGTTGGTTATAAAGGGCAGTTGATCTTTAAGAGAGTGGGGTAGTTCTGAAATTCAACATATGTTCTCCTAGTCCCTGTAGGGCTCACTTTCTCTGCCACCTGGCAGGCCCTGCTGCTCAGGTCACACCCTCTGTCCTATGACCTGAAGGCCCCCAACCACTGATATCCTAGGTGATGACTTGAGAACTCATCATGATTGGGACGTGTGGTTGGTTTTGTCACCTACTACCCTAGCTGAACGCACTTATCGTCTTATGCTCTTCGTAAGAGCGTCAGTCTACTCAATGACGACAGGCGATCCTTTCAATGTAACCCTCTGGCATGTGTGATAACCACCATTCTGTCTGACTTTTGGAGTGTGGTTGGGTAAGACACAGGCAGGTAAATCACACTTACCCACTTTGGCCCAAAGCTCCGGGTCACATGATTTTTTTTCCTTAACCACCCCTTAATTAATCCCGTTAGCTCCCTCTAGTGATGTTACGTTTGATGCCAGGGCTCTGAGGCATGCATTGAAATGACTAAGCAGTTTACTTCGAAGCCGTGGGCAGATGTTTGTCACTTTATCAGAAGCGCCTAATCACTGACAATTGAAGCGTTGTTTTGTCGAACAGCCACCTGATTAGTTTGGTAGAAGGCAAAAAGGCTACCCTGGTGCGACATCATCTATAATAATTTGGCTGCTCTAAATGATTTTGACCAGCAGGTGCAACTACTGTACACTGTGTTGATCAAAGCCTCAAGTAATGAGCCAACTTTTTGACACAATTGACTGGAAATGCTCAATGCTTCAGGAAGCTTCGTTTCCCTGTAACTAGCTCCCTCCCGTGGGTTTAGCTTAGCGGTAGTGTACTGGACACAGCCTATTCCTGGCCTGCAGTACCTATCTGCTGGCTAAGAATGCCCCTCAGACATTCTGGGAAAGCACAGTGGGAAAGGCAGGTATTTTATTGCCCTAGCGAGGTATTATAGGTTATCTGCTGTGTTTCTAGGAGCTAGCCTGCGTGTGTGCTAATGATAAGCCCGTCAGGCCGAGGCTTCTGAGGACGTGTCACATGAGGACAGGGCCAATAGCTGGGCTGCTAGAAGACTGGCTGGAGGAACTCAATTTATCAAATGTATTTTTATAAAGCCCTTTTTACATCAACAGTTGTCACAGTGCTTTACAGAAGCACAGTGGCTAGAAAAAACTCCCTAGACGGCAGGAACCTAGGAAGAAACCGATAGGAACCAGGCTCAGAGGGATGGCAAGTCCTCTTCTGGTGCAGCCGTGTTTTTATGTTATGGAGATTTGAGGCCGTATGTATCAAGCGTCCCAGAGAAGGAATGCTGATTTTAGGCCCAGTTTAGCCTTTTAGATCACAATGAATACGATTACATGGACAGGGGGGACCTGATCCTAGGTTGTCACTTCTGCGATGAGAAACTTGATACATATGGCCTCTGAGCCCGCACTCCAGTTTTCTCACCAGCTTTTCAAAGACAAATGGGCTGTGTCGTGAGTGTGAGTGTCTGTGCGTGTGACTGTCTGTGCGAGTGTGTGCATGTGTCTGAGTAATATCCCATTACTGCATTCGGAGGCTCCTCTAGTTCCCCCTGTACCCTGGCCCGCCTCGTATCAATTTGTTTGGCCGATATGTAATTTCAGCTGGATCATCTGATTTGCCGCCTCCGTGGGGATATAGGGTATCCAGGCAATCGCAGTCACCTCCGGGGGCCGGATGCCCGGCCATGGTTATGAGAGTGGGACCAAATTAAATTAGGAGTGATGAGATTATTTTAAGCGCCGATGGGAGTGGAAGAATAGAAGAGTGAGACACGGTGAAACCTAATCTAAGGCTGACATGATAGCAAGGCTGGGGCCTGTATTTGATTCACTGCTTTGTGTGTGTGTGTGTGTGTGTGTGTGTCTGCACCAGAGTATGTGAGCAAAGCTGGAGTGGCGCTAGGAGCAGAGCGTGTCCATTTTAAATAGAGCGCGGAGCCTGTTCCCCAATGGCTGGAGCATCGTCCTTCTCGCCTGCTCCGGTAGAGCTCAGGGCATACCCGTCCCAGCATGCATTTGTAGGTTACTTGTGTGCTGCTATAGCCCCTAGCTTTAGCAACTGTCATGGAATTCACAAAATATGTTCATAAGGAAACTGATAAAACACCTGGGTGCAAAATCATGGGGACTTACAAAGATGAGGAAGAGCGGGAGTGGAGGGATGTAGTGTTCACAACAAGACTCATTGTGAATCGGAAAATACATGGCATACTTACGTGCACTTGCTAACAGAAAGGAATGAGGTGGGTAGCTAGTGTGTATAAATAATAAAACATCTGTTCTCTTAAAAGTTGATTTAATGTTCGTTCTATTATCTATTCATTAGGCTATCGTTGATTTTGGCCCAATAGGCCTGACATATATTACCTCTTTCAAAGAGCATTCTGTTTTAATAGGGTTATTTTGCCTAAAAACCTTTAAGCCTACCTAATAGAAGGGAAAAAAGGCATCCCTGCCGAGCCTGGCAAGAGTGTCCTGAAGGGTGTTTAGCATCCCTAGTGGCTCTGCAAGAGCGGCGGGTGTGTTCTCCGCTGCCGGCCTGCTTTGCAGGCACCATTGCAAGAGCCTGAAGCTTGATGTCCATGCCGACCTAGTATGTCACACACGCAAATGCTTCACAAGTGTATTTATTTGTAGGCTACAGCATTGAAATAGGCTAATCATAATTTAGCCTAAATAAACAGAAATATAAACGCAATTTCTATGATTTTGCTGAGTTACAGTTCATATAAGCTGTCTGGGTGGCTGGTCTCAGACGTTCCCGCAGGTGAAATAAGCAGGATGTGGAGGTCCTGGGCTGGCATGGTTACACATGGTCTGCGGGTGTGAGGTCAGTTGGACGTACTGCCAAATTCTCTAAAACAACGTTGGAGGTGGCTTATGTTATAAAAATGAACATTAAGTGCTCTGGCAACAGCGCTGGTGCACATTGCTGCAGTCAGCATGTCAATTGCACGTTCCCTCAACTTGAGACATCTGTGGCATTATGTTGTGTGACAAAACTGCACCATTTAGAGTGGCCTTTTATTGTCCCCAGTAGGGTTGACCATTTTGGGGAATATTCAGAGGCGGAAACTTTCCGTCGGGATATATGGGAATTAACGGAAATATATGCAAATGGATACCATTTAAATGTGGATGTTTTTTGCATTGGATATATTTACCATATCATATGGAGACAGAAACATAAACCATTTACCTTATAATAAGTAGAAATTGCAAATGATTAAATCCCTCCAATAGAAATAAAAAAAACAATTTAGTTATGAATTGAACTCTAATTAAATGAGTTGACTCTTCACATGGGATGATTTCACCGAACAACAAAAGAAAGAGAATATTGAATGATCCCCAATGATCCATCGCATCTCCCTAAAATGTTTTCAACATACGTGTGTAAAATGATAGTCTAGACACTAAAGCTTTGGTTGTCTTCTTCTCAGGCTTCCATGTCTTCTCCCTGGGACTCCTCAACGTCCACCTCTTGAACATCAGACTCTGAGGCCTCATCTTCACTGTCACTTATCAACATTGTTGAGGATTGCATGTTGTCAGGCTCAAAATGCCTCAAATTTGGCCGGATAGCCACCAATTCCTCAACCCTTGTATTGGTCAGCCTGTTGCGTGCTTTGGTGTGTGTGTGTTCCCAAACAAGGACCAATTGCACTCTGAGGCGGCTGATGTTGGTGGGATTTGGAGGATGATGGAGGCAACAAGGGAAAGTGCCTCAGATCCACAAAGTCCCTTCCACCAGGTTGCTGATGTGATGTTGGCATGACTGCCATATTGCATCTCCATCCCAAGCCCTGGCTTGGAAGTGTACTTTGCCAGACTGCCGAGAACCTTGCCCTCATCCAGGCCAAGGTGGCGAGACACGGTAGTGATGACAACATAGGCCTTGTTGATCTCTGCACCAGACAGGATGCTCTTGCCAGCATACTTGGGGTCCAACATGTACGCTGCTGTGTGTATCTGCTTCAAGCAGAAGTCTTCACGCTTTTTGATGTATTTCAGAACTGCAGTTTCCTCTGCTTGGAGCACAGTGAAATGGGCAGGGCAGTACGGATTTCTTCTCTTACATCGGCAAGCAGAGTCTGAACATCAGACAGGATGGCATTGTCTCCCTCAATCCGTGCAATGGCTACTGCTATAGGTTTCAGGCTGCTTACCACTCTCTCCCAAAATACATAATCCAGGAGGATCCTCTTGATGGGGCTGTCCATATCGGCAGACTGTGACATGGCCATTTCTTGGAGAGACTCCTTCCCCTCCAGGAGACTGTCAAACATGATGACAATTCCACCCCAACGGTTGTTGCTGGGCATCTTCAATGTGGTGCTCTTATTCTTTTCACTTTGCTTGGTGACGTAGATTGCTGCAATTACTTGATGACCCTTCACATACCTAACCATTTCATTGTCTCTCTTGTAGAGTGTATCCCTTGTTTTAGGTGCCAGGATGTCCTTGCGGAGCAGATTCAATGCATGAGCAGCACAGCCAATGGGTGTGATGTGAGGGTAGGACTCCTCCACTTTAGGCCAAGCAGCCTTCATGTTCACAGCATTGTCTGTTACCAGTGCAAATACCTTCTGTGGTCCAAGGTCATCCAAGGCCTTCAGCTCATCTGCAATGTAGAGACCGGTGTGTCTGTTGTCCCTTGTGTCTGTGCTCTTGAAGAATACTGGTTGAGGGGTGGAGATGTAGTTAATTATTCCTAGCCCACAGACATTCGATCACCCATCAGAGATGATTGCAATACAGTCTGTGTTCTCTATGATTTGCTTGAACTCTGTTGAACTCTGCATCCAGCAATTGAGTAGATAAAGCATGTCTGGTTGGAGGGGTATATGCTGGGTGAAGAACATTCAGAAATCTCTTCCAATACACATTGCCTGTGAGCATCAGAGGTGAACCAGTTGCATACACAGCTCAAACAAGACATTCATCACCATTTCTCTGACTACGTTCCTCCATTGAGTCAAAAAACTTCTGAATCGAGGAGGACCATGAGATGTTGCTATCGATAAGGTTCCATAAGATTTCGATAAGATTTCATAATTTTCAACTTGAATAGAAGTAGAGGGACTTTTGTCAGAGGTTGTTTGTTGTGAGCGCTGAGGGAACGTTATGCACTTGGCCAGATGATTCTGCATCTTTGTTGCATACTTTGCATATGATTTGGCACAGTATTCGCAAATGTACACAGCATTTCCTTCTACATTAGCTGCAGTGAAATGTCGCCACACATCAGATGGCATTTTCCCTTAAAGATTACAAAAAATGAGAGTAGGAAAAAACAAATACAATTACATGTGCAGATTAATAGTTAAGCAGTTAGATTAAACAACTCCTTTGTAAGATAAATGTTTTAAAATAACATGTATGGAAACAGGTGAATTAACACTCAGTTAGCAGGCTCAAGCAAGCTAAAACCCACATGATTGCAAAAACTAACTAGCAGAAATTGTTAACAAGTTAGAAATGATTTAAACACACTTAGCTGTAGGCTACTATTTACTAATTAACAAAAAAATCATATATTTCTTAAATCCCAAATTGTTTGCATAGTCAACTTACACACAGCTCTGACACACGCTTATCCCACCAGACATGCCACCAGGGGTCTTTTCATAGTCCCCAAATCCAGAACAAATTCAAGAAAATGTACAGTATTATATAGAACCCTTATTGCATGGAACTTCCTATCATATATTGCTCAAATAAACAGCAAACCTGATTTAAAAAAAAAAACATAGCAGCACCTCGTTGCACAACGCCTATTTGATCTAGATAGTTTGTGTGTATGCATTGATATGTAGACTGTGTGCCTTTTTAAAAATGTATGTAGTTTTGTCCTTGAGCTGTTCTTGTCTAATGATGTTCTGTATTATGTAATTATGTTCATGTTTTGTGTGGACCCCAGGAAGAGTAGCTGCTGCTTTTGTAACAGCTAATGGGGATCCTAATAAAATACTAAATACCAAAAATCTCATTAGTGTGCAAGATCTTGAAAATCAGCTGTACGTGTGATGGAAGAGTGCACTGCACATGTGATGGAAGATGCAGAGTTGCAATATGTTAAGACCTAGAATTGCCTTATGTGTATCCCACAAAAAAAGGTTCACTGTTATAAGCTAACTTTTATTGATACATTTTAAGCAAACTTCCTCAAATTCCAGGGCTTAACTTGCCATGGAAAATTTCAGGAAAGATTCCGGAAAGTTTCCAACCCTAGTCCCCAGCACAAAGTGTGCCTGTGTAATGATCATGCTGTTTAATCGTGTGGATGGATTATCTTGGTCAATGGAGAATTTCTCACTAATAGGGATGTAAACAAATTTGTGTACAACATTATAGAGAAATAAGGTTTTTGTGCGTATGGAACATTTCTGGGATCTTTTATTTCAGCTCATGAAACATGGGACCAACACTTGACATGTTGCGTTTAGATTTTTATTCAGTATAATTCATTTTCGTTAGGCTGCTTGCCTGGCTCTTGACCTATTTCGAGTTTTTATATGCTGTTTAATATAACATGTAGCCTATTTGAAATGATGAGCCCTTCTTACTGTCACCGTTTCATGTTTATGAAAATACTTTTCGTTCAAATCATATGGTTTTGTTTCAATACTTCAAAACCATATGGTAGGTCCAAGTAGTCACAAAAATAGTTGGTTAAATTGTGATTTTTAATGAATGGAGCGAATTTGGAGTTGCAGCTTCTCCTCACCGCTCGGATTTCCAACAGATAAACTCCACTCACATGCTCTGGTTTGCACACGTATGTGTGTGACTGCCTGCGTATGCCTGTGGTGCACTCGAACATGTGTATGCGAACAACTGCATGTGTTTTCTGTCAACTGTGGCAGCAAGCTGTTCACTAGCCCCCCCCCAAGTTAATTGTGTGTATGGAGTCATTCATACCCATATTGACTAATATGTGTTGTGTGCAGTGAGCCCATGTCGTGACCGATAGCAGCAGTTGCTCCTATGAGCAGTTAGATGTCTGCCTATCCTTCAGTAACTCTCCAGCATCACACATACACGGGGATATCAGGTGGAGTTGACCTATGCTGTACTTGGATGCAAACAGGCCGAAACGGGGAGGGACATGCCTGAACTTGTCTAATAAGAAACTCTCTAATTTTCATTGCAAAAAAATTTCTTGTTGCAAAAAAGTTTGCTATGGTGTGCACTAATGCATACACCCCAGGTGGAGTTGACCTGAACATACTAGCTGTGAATACAATCGGGAATCCCTTTGGATCTCAGTGCACGGCTGAATGTAGTTGTGCGGCTATTCCAGGTGTTGTTGACATTGCCCATACTTATCCATCCTCTACTCTATCCAACAGACCGAGATTGCCAAGAGGCTCAATACCATCTGTGCACAAGTCATCCCCTTCCTCTCACAGGAGGTAAGTGTGTGTGTGTTCACAGTACTATGAAAGGTCTTACGGGCTGAACATTGAAAGGCACAAACGGGTAAGCCTCTTGCAATCTTATTTCGCTCCCCTGTATTGTGTGTGTGTGTGTGTGTGTGCGCGCGCCCATGCAGCACCAACAGCAGGTGATCCAGGCAGTGGAGAGGGCCAAGCAGGTCACCATGGGCGAACTCAATTCTGTCATCGGGGTACGTGGCCTTCCCGGTCTACCACCCACAGTAAATGCACTCTCTACTACAACTTCCTGTGTTTGTGTGTACTCTGACGGTGTGTTTGTGACATTTTCTTTACTGAAATATTACTGCGTTATTTACCCAAGGATATGATACTACTGTGTTTGGCAACCATAAGATCTGCTGTGTGTAGGCTGCTGTTTTGGATTTTCTCAACGGTTCTGGGAAGCTTTGGAGGGGGTGGGGGCTTTGCTCGATGGCTGTGGCAGGGGGTGGCAGTTGCCATTTGTGTCTTAATTGCAGGATTCTAGTGTGCGTGTATAAAGGGGGTTTGAGCGTCTGGTCCTCTCACCAAGCTGTCAGTCACCCTGTTTATGTGTGTTAAATGAGTGTAATGAAGCGTGGCCACCCTGTCACCTCTCCCCTTGCGGCCTACCCTAAAGGCGTCAGCATTCTTCAGTTCGGCTGGCGCATACTCCCTTAAGACCTTTCCTTGAAAAACAAGAAAACAAAATGGCAAGGGTGTACTGTCTCTATTTGGAGACGTTGTAGAATTCATCTAAGATGACTAAATTTCACATCTATGTAAGATGTTTTGTGCAGTATTTCTCAATTTAAAAAAAAATATATATATATGAAAACGATTCGTTTCTCATTGAAGAATCCCTACTGTTAACCAATCACCGATGAAGGGGCGTAGATAATATATGCACAAACTCTTCCCGAACTGTTTCAGCTGGGAAGCATGTGGACACCTTTAACACCCCCTAACACACAGGGCTCCCCTTGCCTCCACCAATACCTCCCCTCCATTGACTCTCACCGTGTGTGTGTGAGAGCGTCCTTTGCTGTGCTGTTTTGGCACAGCGAACAAGGGCTTGGATGGTGCGTGTGTGTTTTGGAAGGCAAGCCCAGGGATTAGCGCTGTGAAAGAGTAGGCATGGAGATGGGGATAGAGTGCTCTGGCGTCTCTCCTGTGGTTCTCTGAGGGGGGGGGGGGGGGAATCTTAGTCAATTAGGTGAGATAAAGAGGGTTGACCTTCACCACCGCCCCTCCCCCCACTCTACTGCTGAAATCTCCCTCCCCCCGTGGCAAACCTCAGGGGTTTGATTCCCGTGGCTACTGTCTGAAGACGCAATAATTTATGTTTTGGAACACAAAAGCATTTCACGCTCAGACGAGCACCTGATTTGGTGTGAAAGACACCGAGACCTGACAGCTATACGACCCCAATCCACCAGAGCCCCCACCCTCCCTGGCCTGCAGGCAGCAGCTGTAGCTCTCTAACCCCCTCCTCTCGTATCCTCCCTCCATCCTCAGGCTCTGGGCTGTGATCCCAGCTGTCACTATTGTTTATTGTTTGACCCTAGAGGGAGGTGTTTTTTTGTGTGTGTGTGTGTGTTAAAGGGGAGGTTTACTGCCTCTGACATTATTTGTAAGCATGCCACGTCGTTGAAAGATGCTCTTGATGGAAAAACTGAAGGGTCATGAATTCCTCTATATATTTTCACATTGATCACTCGGCTCCATTTGTATATTAATGGCTTGTCGTATTGATTGACACACTTTCCAGTGGTAGGCCATATTGATTATGGATTAGTAATTGATTGCTTCTCCCTCTCTCTCCTGTAGCATCAGCATCTGTCCCACGCGCACGGCCCCCATGTCCCCCTCACCCCCCACCCAGCTGGGCTCAACCCAGCCCACTTAGGGGGAGGGGCCAGCCTGCTCGCCCTGTCCAGTGCCCTGGGGGCGCCACTGCACCACCTGGCGGGCAAAGAGGACAAGAAACACCCGGCGGAGGCTGAGCAGCTGAGAGGTGAGCAGCAGCCACACCCACTGTTACTGGGCCTGCACCTGAGGAGGAGTCTGTCTGGGCCGCACAGATAGACAAACTGAACTGACAAGACTGTATCATCATTGGGTTTGTTTTTAATAAATATACTGAAAACCACAAGTGCAGGACTCAGGATTAGAATTTCTCTCTTTTTGTGTGTTTTGTCTTGCCTCCCTCGTGTGCGCCCTGATGACCTTATCACCGTGATGCTGTGTCGTCGTTGCTATGGGAACAGAGCAAGAGCCGGGCACAGTAAGTACTTCCTGTTACCTCTGGCTGCATCCTCCTCCTCATTCCCTTCCCTACTCATTCCAACGTTCACACCTGTGTGCGTGTGTCAAATACCTTGAAACAAGCATTGTAGTTTTAATAAGGAAAGGATGAAACTAGAGAAGCAACAAGTCCCCGGTGCTTGGGGACCTGATGCTACTTTACAACACTATACTCAACGCCCGAGAACTTTTGAACTTAACCCCTGCTAATCATTTCCTAAACCCTCACTATCTTTCTAGCACGCACCACTCTGTACAACCCACCATCATTGCTTTGATTCACCTCCATTTTCTCTCATTCTCACAACCACCTGGGCTTCATTTACACATGCATCCATGGCTTTTGAGTGTGTGTGTGCCTCTTAGGTAAACATCATGGCTGGTGGGAGGGGAGGGAATGACGCTGGAGAGAATAGTAGACATTTTACGGGCTCCTGACCAATTGTGATATTTTGTTTATTTTGCTCTCATCTTAACTTTTGTACATAATGTTTCCACCATTTCTTATGACTGAAAAAAGCTTCAGAACAGCGATCGCTAACCTCAATTTGGATGATGATTTCTTCTTCAATGAGTCTGAGGGAATGGACATAGTTGCTCATCCCGGACCAGGCCCAAATCCCTGACACTCGAAAAAAGGAAGAGTCTACGTTGAAGGGGTGGATAAACCACAGCTGCCCTCTGTTGGCGAACTTGCAATCTTTGGAAAATAAACTGGACGAGCTCCGTTCGAGACTATCCTATCAACGTGATCTGAAGAACTGTAATATCCTATGTATCTCAGTCGTTGCTGAATGCACACATGCACATTTGTGGCCTGCTGGAGGTCATTTTGCAGGGCTCTGGCAGTGCTCCTCCTTGCACTAAGGCGGAGGTACCGGTCCTGCTGCTGGGTTGTTGCCCTCCTACGGCCTCCTCCACGTCTCCTGATGTACCGGCCTGTCTCCTGGTAGCGCCTCCATGCTCTGGACACTACGCTGACAGACACAGCAAACCTTCTTGCCACAGCTCGCATTGATGTGCCATCCTGGATGAGCTGCACTACCTGAGCCACTTGTGTGGGTTGTAGACTCCGTCTCATGCTACCACTAGAGTGAAAGCACCGCCAGCATTCAAAAGTGACCAAAACATCAGCCAGAAAGCATAGGAACTGAGAAGTGGTCTGTGGTCACCACCTGCAGAACCACTCCTTTAATGGGGGTGTCTTGCTAATTGCCTATAATTTCCACCTTTTGTCTATTCCATTTGCACAACGGCATGTGAAATTTATTGTCAATCAGTGTTGCTTCCTAAGTGGACAGTTTGATTTCACAGAAGTGTGATTGACTTGGAGTTACATTGTGTTGTTTAAGTGTTCCCTTTATTTTTTTGAGCAGTGTATATATAATCTCACACACACCAGTCAAAAGTTTGGACACCTGCTCTTTCAAAGGTTTTTCTTTATTTTTAGTATTTTCTACATTGTAGAATAATAGTGAAGACATCAAAACTATGAAATAACACACATGGAATCATGTAGTAACCAAAAAAGTGTTAAACCGATCAAAATATATTTGGGATTCTTCAAAGTAGACACCCTTTGCCTTGATGACTGCTTTGCCAACTCTTAGCATTCTCTCTACTAGCTTCAACTGAAATGCTTTTACAACAGTCTTGAAGGGTTTCCCAGATATGCTGAGCACTTGTTGGTATGCAGTTGCCATACGAAGCGGTGATGCAGCCAGTCAAGATGCTCTCTGACCTTGTAGGCTGTGTCATTGTCGATCAAGATTACCACAGTGATGTGGTCTTCAAACATAATGATGGTGTTGGAGTCATGCGCAGCCACGCAGTCGTGGGTGAACAGTGAGTACAGGAGGGGACTAAGCACGCCATGACCAGCCCTTCAAAGCACTCGCATAGACACACTTCCACACACTTCACATATGCTGCTGCTACTCTGTTTGTCTATCCTGATTGCTTAGTCACTTTTATCCCTACCTACATATACCTCAACTGCCTCGTGCCCCTGCACATTGACATAGTACCGGTACTCCTTGTACATTATATTGCCTCGTTATTTTGTGTGACTATATCCCTATTTTTTTTCAAATTTTTCAAGTCTGCATTGTTGGGAAACGGCTCGTAAGAAATAATTTCACTAAGGTCTATACCTGTTGATTTTGGCGCATGTGACAAATAACATTTGAGGGGGTTGGGGTGTTGGGCTGTATCTCTGATCTGGATCGGCTTCTCTCGGTGGAGGGGGGGGGGTCTCTCCCTTCACTGCCCCTGCATTGTGAGCAGATTGCTCCTCCCACTCTCCTAATCCCACGCTTAAAGGGTCTCATTGTGTTTAATACAGCCACTGACAGGGGGGAGCATTGTATGACCTGAGAGAACGGCGGGAAATTGCTTGTGTTTTGTGGGTCAGCAATCTGCTTTCTAAAGCCTTTAAATAATGTTCCCCCTGAGAAGGGGGGGGTGTGAAGGAGCCTTTGGCTGGGGACAAGGAGAGGGGAGGCATGGGGAGAAAGAGGGGGGCCTCCCTCCCCACGGCCTGTCGGTTGGGGCTGTGTGTATGTCTCTGCTGCTCCTGGAGGCACATTTTCAATGACAGATTTAGGCCTAAATGGACTCCAACATGATGGGCTAATCCACAGAGTCAGGGGAGCTGGGGGAGGGGATGGTGGAAGTGAATCACACACACAAAGTACACACTGCCCTTTAGCTGCCGCTGTAAAAACTGGACAGGGCTAGGAGAGGGAGGACTGATAGAGCGGCAGAACAACTCACACTAATCAGGGCCTTCTCGCTGTGTGGTTGTGTTGCTCCCATGTGCCCGAAATGTATATCCACTATATCCACCACTATCCAAATGGTGTAGTTGTGGGGACTGCATGACACAAGGGCTTTGACTGGCAGACAGCCCCACCTTCCCTTGGCCTATAGCACATATCTGCTATTTCCTTATTTCTTTCCACCTTGCTTCTTCTCATCCTCTCTTCCTGTCTTTGGCAGAGTAATACCCTGCCGGTTGCTGACAGTTTGAGGAACTCAGACAAGCGACGCAACGGACCTGAACTCCCCAACGACACCAAGAAGAGGAAAGTAGAGGACAAGGACTCTAGTCATTATGTAAGCAGCAGCAGTGAGGAGGATAGCTGTGTGTGTGTGTGTGTGTGTGTGTGTGTGTGTGTGTGTGTGTGTGTGAACAATGAATGACACTGACACGCCTTTTGTCCCCACAGGATAGTGATGGAGAGAAGAGTGATGACAACCTGGTGGTGGATGTCTCCAATGAGGTGTGTGTGTGTGTGTGTGTGTGTGTCAAATAAAATCAAATTTTACTCGTCACATGTATTTAGCAGATGTTATTGCAGGTGTAGTGAAATGCTTGTGTTCTTAGCTCCAACAGTGCAGTAGTATCTAACAATACACACATCTCAAAGTAAAAGAATGGAATTAAGAAATGTATTAATATTAGGACGAGCAATGTCGGAGTGGTATTGACTGAAATACAGTACATTACAATATATACATATGAAATGAGTAAAACGGTATGTAAACATTATTAAAGTCACCAGTGTTATATTATTGAAGTGACCACTGATTCCATGTCTATGTACATAGGGCAGCAGCCTCTAAGGTGCGGGATTGAGTAGCCAGGTGGAGGCCGGTTATTGATGGCTATGCAGTCTGATGGCCTTGAGATAGAAGCTGGTTTTCAGTCTCTGTCCCAGCTTTGATGCACCTGTACTGACCTTGCCTTCTGGATGATAGCAGGGTGAACAGGCCGTGACTCAGGAGGTTTTTAAAGGAAAGGGAGGAGACCTAGTCAGTTGCACACCTGAATGCATTCAACTGAAATGTGTCTTCCAGATTTAACCCAACCCCTCTGAATCAGACCTCGCTAGATGGCTCAAAGCAACTCTATGGATGCCGTATGGGCCCTGGTCAAAAGTAGTGCGCTATTTCTTATATAGAGTGCCATTTGGGATGAATTTAATCATTTCACATCAGGGGAAGTAGGGAGCTGAGTGTGAGTCAGTGTGTGTGTGTGACCCCCCCCCCCCTCTCCAGGATCCTGCCTCCCCTCATGGTACGCCCCTGCCCTCCCCCAGAGAGAACGGGCTGGACAAGACACGCCTCCTGAAGAAGGACCCATCCTGTAGCCCCGCCTCCACAGCCTCCTCTGCAAGCTCCTCCTCCCTCAAGTCCAAAGAGATGGGAATGGTGGGTGTGGCCAAAGCTCTCCACACACTGATACTTTTCGCTGTCTGAAGTCTTTAATCCCGGGTCACAGAAACACGCAGTTTTTAATGGACCTTCCCATTTCCCTCTAAAGAGTGGTGGAATGTCTTATCTCTTACCACCTTCCTCAATCCATCCCTTGATTTCTCTCTCTTTAATGGTGTGATATCTGGGTAACGACAGCCTATATGTTTCCATGGCAGCGTGACAAGCCGGGTACGCCTCAACCGAAGTCGAGCACTCCCACTCACCGAGGAGACTCCACCCCCGGACCCAGTGCCACACCCGCTCTCCGCCCCAGCCTATCCAAGCCCCCCTCCATGGAGCTACCTCACCCACCTAGTAAGAGAAACTTCACCCCATTTGAATTGACCTCAGGACCTTTTCCAATCATACCTAACAGCCTATAGTATAGGCTACCTACTAATATGTATTTGTTTATTTTAATTAAAGGCGTACTCCACTCAAATTAATATTTTAATATTTTGTTCATTAGTCCACTGTTAATACAATCCCAAAAATGTTTTGCATGTCAGCAGTCAAGTTTTGAAGTTGGGAGCACTTTCTGTTAAGAGTTCAAACTTGCCTTTAGGATGTGTTTTGCGTAATATGGTTATGAATATGCTGCACTCTGACTGCACTGCAGATACATTAAACCCATCTGAAAACAGCTCTTGTCTACTCCCTAGCCGCTGGTCTGCGGACTCCGCTGGCGGTGTCAGGGCCGTACCCCGGGCCGTTTGGCATGCTGCCTCACGCCGCCATGAATGGGGAGCTGGCAAGTGCCGGCGCAGGCTACGCCGGCCTCCACAACATGTCCCCTCAGATGAGCGCTGCGGCGGCTGCCGCTGTGGCTGCCTACGGACGCTCCCCTATGGTGGGTGTGTGTGCTCGTGTGTCTCTTATTCCATATTGTGCGATCATTGCGTGTCTAAACAGCTAAATGTCGGTATGTTTTATGTAGGATCCGTTGCGGTATCTACTGACCTCATTTCTCTGGTGTGTGTGCGTACCTGTGGCTGTTTGAGTATGTACTCCTTATGATCACTCTGTGTGTACTCATGACCCCTCTGTGTGTGTTCTCCCTCAGGCCGGCTTTGACCCTCATCCTCACATGAGAGTCCCTGGAATGACCCCAAGCTTATCAGGCATCCCTGGAGGCAAACCGTGAGTTGCGTGTGTTCCGTATATAAACTGTAGGAGAGTGTCTTTTATAGTACTATGTTCTCTGTAGTAGCAAGACAAATATCCCCAAATGTGTTTCATGCCTCAATTCCACCTGTCCCCCTCTTCCTCGACCTTCTCCTCTCAGAGCCTACTCCTTCCATGTTAGCGCCGATGGACAGATGCAGCCGGTACCGTTCCCTCCAGATGCCCTGGTGGGCCCTGGCATCCCGCGCCATGCACGCCAGATCAACACGCTGAACCACGGTGAGGTGGTCTGTGCTGTCACCATCAGCAACCCCACGCGCCATGTCTACACAGGCGGCAAGGGCTGCGTCAAGGTCTGGGACATCAGTCACCCTGGCAACAAGAGTCCTGTGTCCCAACTGGACTGCCTGGTGAGTGCTAGACCTAATAATACACACTGTTATCCAAAATCGCACAGTTAAAGCACGTATTCGGTAGCATTGTTCTTCAACCAACATCACAGGATGTGTGTTTGTGGGCAGGGTACATGCTTTAAATATACACCTACAGTACCAGTCAAGTTTGGACAAACCTACATTTTTCTTTATTTGTACTATTTTCTACTTTGTAGAATAATAGTTAAGACATTAAAACTATGAAATAACACATATGGAATCATGTGTTAAACAAATCAAAATATATATTGGCGTTCTCTCAACCAGCTTCATGAGGTACATTAGTCACCCGGAATACATTTCAATTAACAGGTGTGCCTTGGTAAGTTAATTTATGGAATTTCTTTCCTCAATGCGTTTGAACAAATCAGTTGTGTTGTGACATGGTTGGGGTGGTATACAGAAGATAGCCCTATTTGGTAAAAGACCAAGTCCATATGGCAAGAACAGCTCAAATAAGCAAAGATAAATTAGTCTATTACTTTAAGAGATGAAGGTCAGTTAATGCAGAAAATTACGAAAAAACTAAAATTCTTTGTGCAGTCGCAAAAACCATCAAGCGCTATGATGTAACTGTCTCTCATGAGGACCGCCACAGGAAAGGAAGACCCAGAGTTACCTCCGCTGCAGAGGATAAGTTCATTAGAGTTACCAGCCTCAGAAATTGCAGCCCCAAAAAATGCTTCACAGAGTTCAAGTAACAAACACATCTCAACATCAACTGTTCAGAGGAGACTGTGTGAATCAGGCCTTCATGGTTGAATTGCTGCAAAGAAACCATTACTAAAGGACACCGATAAGAAGAAGAGGCTTGCTTGGGCCTAGAAACACAAGCAATGGACATTAGACCGGTGGAAATCTGTCCTTTTGGTCTGATGAGTCCAAATTTGAGATTTTTGGTTCGAACCGCCGTGTCTTTGTGAGAAGCAGAGTAGGTGAACGGATGATCTCTGCATGTGTGGTTCCCACCGTGAAGCATGGAGGAGGAGGTGTGGGGGTGTGCTTTGCTGGTGAAACTGTTGGTGATTTATTTAGAATTCAAAGCACACTTAACCAGCATGGCTACCTCAGCATTCTGCAGCGATACGCCATCCCATGTGGTTTGCGCTTAGTGGGACTATCCTTTGTTTTTCAACAGGACAATGACCCAACACACCTCCAGGCTGTGTAAGGGCTATTTGACCAAGAAGGAGAGTGATGGAGTGCTGCATCAGATGACCTGGCTGTCACAATCACCTGACCTCAACCCAATTGAGATGGTTTGGGATGAGTTGGACCACAGAGTGAAGGAAAAGCAGCCAACAAGTGTTCAGCATATGTAGGAACTCCTTCAAGACTGTTGGAAAAGCATTCCAGGTGAAGTTGGTTGAGAGCATGCCAAGAGTGTGCAAAGTTGTCAAGGCAAAGGGTGGATGCTTTGAAGAATCTCAAATATAAAATATATTTTGATTTGTTTAAAACTTTTTTGGTTACTACATGATTCCATATGTGTTATTTCATAGTTTTGATGTCTTCACTATTATTCTACAATGTAGAAAATAGTAAAAATACAGAAAAACCTTTGAATGAGTAGGTGTCCAAACTTTTGACTGGTACTGTACGTACCACTTTGTGTGCATAGTTTGTGTATTAGAGACAAAAAATAACTTTGTGCACGCGCTTGTCAGAACCGAGACAACTATATCCGCTCGTGCCGGCTGCTCCCCGACGGCCGGACGCTCATCGTGGGGGGCGAGGCCAGCACACTGTCAATCTGGGACCTAGCCACGCCCACTCCACGCATCAAGGCGGAGCTGACCTCCTCAGCCCCGGCCTGCTATGCCCTGGCCATCTCCCCTGACTCCAAGGTGTGCTTCTCCTGCTGCAGCGATGGGAACATCGCCGTCTGGGACCTGCACAACCAGACCCTGGTCAGGTAAGGACCACATGGGAGAATACATTGCCAATAGGGAGCAGGTAGAAATTAGTAGCCTCTAACCACTGGTCCATTGTCAGATATTGTTTCATCCCCCTAATGGTTAGTCATGTTTGCATACTGTTTCATATGGGTGGCTCCATATGAATTGAACCCACAGTCCTTGGCATTGCAAGGGCCATGCTCTACCAACTGAGCCACACAGGACCACATATTTTTGATAACATCTGTTAATTGTGTTTATCACAGACAGTTCCAGGGCCACACAGACGGAGCCAGCTGTATTGACATCTCCAACGATGGGACCAAGCTGTGGACGGGTGGGCTGGACAACACCGTACGCTCCTGGGACCTAAGAGAGGGACGCCAGCTGCAGCAGCACGACTTCACCTCACAGGTACATGCACGCACACACACACTCCTGAAAGACACACAACAGCTCCAGCAGCACGACTTGAACCAGAGGTTCACACACACCCTGCAAACACACAGGCAGGGCTCTAAAGTGTGACGAATTTGGGCGCATATACAACTAAATATTTAGCTGTGTGACATGGGGTTTTATTTTGGGAGCACGGTGCGACTATGATAAAAGTATCCCAGATAATAATTGTTGCAATGATAAGGCTTTGTTGTACCGTTGTTTTTGAGTGCCCTGAAGCGTAAAAGCGAGTGCAAATGCGTTAGCGTCATGGTTGCACCATTACTACAGCGAAAACGGCTTGCTTCTAGCCCTACCAGGTCAAAAGATCTAACCTATATTACCGCCACAACATTTTTATCTACCTATAGTGGATCACCGGGACCTTCTACATTCATAAATCATGTTGTGGGCTGTTCTAAAACTACTCGTGTGTCGACGTTATTAACCATTTCGATGACATTTTGTTCAGTCCTATTACCTCATTGGCTAGCTAACAACCTGGTAACTTTGTTAGGGCCCTATGAAATCCGTTTTATTTTTTTCCCAAATTCCGTTTCTATTTTTCTGAATTTATTTACGATTTACGTTCATTTTATCATCAAGAGTGTCTAATAATGGGATTGAATATAAAGTAAATTTAATAAGATATAACAGTACATTTGTAATGATGCAACACACCATTGCACTTTTTTTAAATGGAAAATAAATAATGCAAGAATCTAGGCAACAATGCAGCAACCTTCTGTGTCCAGCTGGCTGAGGATGTTTGTGACTTGGGAGGATGACTTTTTTGCCACCAAAAACTCTCTGTACAGATGAACATGCTCTGCATGGTACCTCACTGTCTCAATCCAGCTATTCCATCTGGAGCTCACTGCTTCATTAGGATCCTTGGCCTACACGAACTCTTCATAATGAGGAAGCTCACCCATCTTCTCTTTCTGGCAGGCTTCTTGAAGAAGACGGATCTCATCCATGTCACAAGTGATGCAACTTGAGATAAATATTTGTAGCGCTGCCAGGTCTCACCCACCAGATTGATGACATGGCAGAGTTCCTTTCAGAACCTCCTTGTATGTCTTCATGCAGTAGGAGGCCTTATCTGTGACCACTGCCCAGGCATCATTCAGGTTCAGATCGTTGCTGTGGAGGGAGGCTAGTATAGCTTGGGAAAATGTTGAGTAGTTGCATCTGTCCATGAAAATGTCATCTACCATAAAGTACTGGTTTTCAACACCTACAATGAAAGATAAGGAAAAACTTGAATTATGTTTTAACTTCAAATAATATTGTGACACTAAGTGTTATTTAAATTTCAAGGTGAAACACAATATAGATACAGCCATAGTTAGCTAGAATGGAGAGGCAGACAGCTGCTGACATTATGCATCCCTGTATTTCACCGCGATAGCTCGTCGTTTGGAATATCACAATTTGCATGCGTACAATTCACATTGCAGAATGTAAATGTAGACTATTGCAACGGTATATTAGTAGGCTAAGTTAACTCACCAATGACGATGTTTAGAATGCTGCAATCCCTTGCATCTGGTTGTCTTGTCAGCAACCACCACAAACTTCTGCCCATGGTCCTTCTGTAGAACGGCAGTCATATGTTGGGCGAACACACTTGGCAGGTGCGTTTGACGGGGGCTGCTCTCATTTTCGGGCACCGCTCCTCCCTGTTTGCAATGCTTCGCTAGTAACGACTGTAGCTTTCTTAACTTTTCTAAGGGGATGACACAAAGTCCTGAATAAATTCTTGTTTTGAATCTGCTGATGCGCTTGCACTAGTAATGGTCGTTTGAACAGGCATGCTCTGGCTAACATGGTGCTTTTCCTTGTTCTTCACATGGGCTTTAGACTTTAAGTGGTCATCACATGTATTTTTACGGGTCCAATCAATAGTATGTTGACAGAATTTGCAAAACAGCTTATTGCCTGACTCATAAGAGTCCTTTGGGTATTGCTCTGCTCTGAATTTAGGGGTTAGGGTCGACTTGGCCCTCTGACAGCCTCTTTGACATGTTTCTCAAAGTGACAGCCAAGTTGTGCGGTGACATAAGGGTAGGTTACTACAATAATTAGACCTACTTTTTTTAAAAGTAAATTTCAGCCAAATGATGAAAAATTCTGCAATATTCCACGTTTTACAGTTGATTCCATTTTATTACCAAATTCCGCAATTCCGTCCACGTTTTCCACATCGCGGAAATCATGGGGCCCTACTTAACCAGGATATCCAAACATTTGGAGCCACAGATAAAGGAAAAGGCATAGCTTCTTCAGGACATCAATGATCATAGCAATACATCTATGACCTCTACATGTATGATCCCTACATGTCTTTAAAGCGACGTAAAATGTTCAAAGCGAGTGTAAAAGCGAGTGTAAAATGTTCAACGTTATACATCTCAATGGGAAAATAGTGCTTTTATACAATTTAGAAACTTAATATTCCACAAATTACTTTGTAATTTCAATGACAGGTATTCGTATAAACATTTTAGCTTTTATAATAAAGATATGTATTTCCATTTTTACATATTTATTTCTAGGGCACAAATTAGATATAATTCATAGGCTGCGTTTAGACAGGCAGGCCAATTCTGATATTTTTGCCACTAATTGGTCTTTTGACCAATCAGAGCTGATCTGATTGAGATGAGGCCAATATTGGGCATTTTAACCAATCTCAATTTATAAAATCTTATTTTCTGTTGTTACCAATGAAAAATAATAATTTGGAGCCCGGCATCTAAAATCACTGGTGAGGAATGATCTCATACCATTTGGTCGCTGCTCGTTTTCTCCTCGCAGCAGTGTATTCTTTACAGCCTGCTAGTGCAATAGGCGTATCCGGAGTAATACACTACGTATCTGTTATGTGAAAATAGGGAGCACAATAGTGTAATACACAATAATACACAATAGTGTAATACGCAATAGCACCGGAGGGGATGGCTGCTGTTTTGTGTTTTTTCCCCCGCATTTTGTAACTTATTTTGTTGATGCCACCGTCTCTTATGACCGAAAAGAGCTTCTGAATATCAGAACAGCGATTACTCACCTCGAACTGGATGAAGATTTTTTCTTTAATGAGTCTGACGCGAAGGACATAATGTTGCCCCCGGACAAGGCCCAAATCCCTGTCATTGACATGTAGAAAATAAGGAAATACAGGGGGCGCAGATCAGGGTGGCTTGTGAGAATTCGTTGGTGAGTGGGTAACCCGCCTTCTACCATCCGTTCTATTGGCCAATGTGCAATGACTGGAGAATAAACTGGATGAGCTCCTTTCGAAACTATCCTACCAACGGGACATTAAACTGTAATAGCTTAAGTTTCACCGAGTCGTGGCTGAACGATGACACAGGTAATATACAGTTGGCTGGGTTTTCCATGCATCGGCAGGACAGAACAGCTACATCCGGTAAGATGAGGGGTGGGGGTGTGTGTCTTTGTCAATATAACAGCTGGTGAGCAATGTCTAATATTAAGGTCGTCTTGAGGTATTTCTCGCCTGACATAGAGTACCTCATGATAAGCTGTAGACCACACTATCTACCAGGAGAGTTTATCTATTTTTCGTAGCTGTATATTTAACACCACACACTGACACTGGCACTAAGACCGTACTCAACGAGCTGTATAAGGCCATAAGCAAACAAGAAAATGCTCATCCAGAAGTGGCGCTGCTAGTGGCCGGGGACTTTAATGCAGGATATCTTGCATCCATTTTACCTAATTTGTACCAGCATGTCATATGTGCAACCAGAGGGAAAACAAGACACGTACCAAGCTCTCCCTCGCCCTCCTTTTGGCAAATCTGACCATAATTCTATCCTCCTGATTCCTGCTTACAAGCAGAAACAGAAGCAGGAAGTGCCAGTGACTCGTTCAATACGGAAGTGGTCAGATGATGTGGCTGCTACGTTACTGGACTGTTTTTCACTAGTATAGACTATATGTTCCGGGATTCATCCAATGGCATTGAGGAGTATACCATCTCAGTCACCGGCTTCATCAATAAGTGTATCGACGACGTCGTTCCCACAGTGACTGTACGTACATATCCCAACCAGAAGCCATGGATTACAGGCAACATCCGTACCAAGCTAAAGGCTAGAGCTGATGCTTTCAAGGAGCTGGACACTAATCCGGATGCTCATAAGAAATCCCACTATGCCCTCAGATGAACCATCAAATAGGCAAAGCGTCAATACAGGACTAAGATTGAGTCCTACTACACCGGCTCTGTCGCTCGTCGAATGTGGTGGGGCTTGCAAACTATTACGGACTACAAAGGGAAACCCAGCCGCAAGCTGTCCAGTAACGCGAGCCTACCAGATGGGCTAAATGACTTTTATGCTCGCTTCGAGGCAAGCAACACTGAAGCGTGCATGAGAGCACCAGCTGTTCTGGATGACTGTGTGATCACGCTCTCCGTAGCAGATGTGAGCAAGACCTTTTGAACAGTAACATTCACAAGGCCTTGGGGACAGACTGATTACCAGGACATATACTCAGAGCATGTGTGGACCAACTGGCAGGTGTCTTCACTGACATTTTCAACCGCTCCCTGACCGAGTCTGTAATACTTAAATGTTTCAAACAGACCACCACAGTCCCTGTGCCCAAGAAATCAAAGATAACCTGCCTTAATGACTATCGCCCGTAGCACTTAAGTCGATAGCCATGAGGTGCTTTGAAAGGCTGGTCATGGCTCACAACTCCATCCCAGAACCATAGACACACTCCAATTTGCATACATCCCCAACAGATCCACAGATGAGGCAATTTCAATCGTACTCCACACTGCCCTTTCCCACCTGGACAAAAGGAACATCTATGTCAGAATGCAGTTCAACGTTTAACACCATAGTGCTCACAAAGCTCATCGCTAAGCTAAGGACCCTGGGACTAAACACCTCCCTCTGCAACTGGATCCTGGACTTCCTGACTGGCTGCCCCCAGGTGGTAAGGGTAGGCAACAACACATCTGCCATGCTGATCTTCAACACGTGGACCCCTCGGGTGCGTGCTTAGCCCCCTCCTGTACACCATATCCACCCACAACTGCATGACCAAGCACTACTACAACACCATTAACTTCTCTGGGATAGGTGGGACGGTAGCGTCCCACTTGGCCAAAATCCTGAAAAAATGTAGCGCGCCAAATTCATATATATTACTATAAAAATCAATCTTTCATGAAATCACACATGAAAGACAGCAAATTAAAGCTGCACATGTTGTGAATCCAGGCAACATGTCTGATTTCAAAAAGGATTTACGGCGAAAGCACACCAAACAATTATGTTAGGTCAGTACATAGCCACAGAAAAACACAGCCATTTTCCCAGCAAAAGATGGTCACAAAAAGCAGAAATAGAGAACTATTCACTAACCTTTGATGGTCTTCATCAGATGACACTCATAGGACATCATGTTACACAATACATTTATGTTTTGTTCGATAATGTGCATATTTATATCCACAAATCTCGGTTTACATTGGCGCCATGTTCAGAAATGCCTCAAATATCTGGAGTAATTGCGGAGTAATTGCAGAGAGCCACGTCAAATAACAGAAATACTCATCATAAACTTTGATGAAAGATACATGTTTTACACAGAATTAAAGATACCCTTGTTCTTAATGCAACCGCTGTGTCAGATAAAAAAAAAAAAAAAAAACTTTACGTAAAGTTTCTCCGCCGTTGGAGTCAACAGAAATACGAAATTACATCATAAATATTCCCTTACCTTTGATTATGTTCATCAGAATGCACTGCCAGGAATCCTAGTTCCACAATAAATCGTTGTTTTGTTCAATAATGTCCATTACTTATGTCCAATTAGCTACTTTTGCTAGCATGTGTAGTACACGTGTCCAAATGCTCGCGGAGATGCAGGCAAACGTCGGACAAACTTCAAAAAGTTATATTTCAAGTCGAATAAACTGGTCGAACTTAATAGAGAATCAATCTTCAGGATGTTGTTATCATATATATCCAATAACGTTCCAACTGGAGGATTCCTTCATGTCTGTATAAGTAATGGAACGTAAGGCGATATCATGAGGAAAGTGCGTGATCAAGAACTGGCAATCTGCCAGACCAATGACTGAAACACCTTCCATCCGGCCCCACATCCCACTAGAGGCTTCATTCAGCGTTCTGCAGACTGTTGACATCTAGTGGAAGGCTTAGGAAGTGCAAACAGATCCATATATTACAGGGAATTGAATAGGCGAGGACTTTAACATCGACCAGTCTCAGAATTCTCACTTCCTGTTTGGATTTTTTCTCAGGTTTATGCCTGCCATATGAGTTCTGTTATACTCACAGACATCATTCAAACAGTTTTAGAAACTTCAGAGTGTTTTCTATCCAATAGTAATACTAATATGCATATATTAGCATCTGGGACAGAGTAGGAGGCAGTTCACTATGGGCACGCAATTCATCCAAAAGTGAATATGCTGCCCCCTATATCAAAGAAGTTAAGGGCTTGTAAGTAAGCATTTCACGGTAAGGCTGTTGTTTTCAGATTTTTTTAAAACACGTTTAGCCTTCTAGCAGGATGCTATTAGCTTAACACCTAAGGAGTGAATTGTAAAGAGGAGAAAGGCAGGGTTGTTTGTTGTGGCAGCTGTGTCTGTGTCGATTTCTCACGCCCCTGAACACACGCACACACTGATTAGAGACCGGTTTCCCAGTAGCGATGGAACTTACATTTCTTTCCTACAATGGCCGAAGATGCAACATGCGTTTCCCCCAAATACCACGCAGAGAGAGAGGTTGCTAAGAGTACATGTCGATACTGATAGGATCGAAAGAAACGACGCGCTGCTCTCGGATCAGCTTTCTCCATTCACATTTTTCCTTAACATTAGAATTATTTCACAATCAGGGATCAGCTCAGAGAGATTTCCACCTACGGCTGTAAATATTGAGGCACCTTATTCTGTTTACCCCCCCAAAAAATGCACAAATTCACCATGTTAGGCTACACATCATTAAATGTATTGAGACAAATTAGACAGTAGCCTACAAGTAGGGTAATGGAGCTCAATTGATTGAACGTTAAATTCATTTCGATTGGATTGAAATAGGCCTGTAGCCTACAGGCCTATGTTTTAATGCAGTCATCTAATTTTTCATTTTAAGCGTATATATTTTATACGTCGCTGGTTTGTATCAATTGCAAACACATTGGTAACTTTGTATTTGTAGTGATCTTTGTCCTGAAGTTATCGGCGGTCACAAGGAGACTGATAAATCATATGATTCTATGTTCTTCTCTGTATAAAGTGACACGGGAGGGCAAAAAAAGCATCGAATGACACACTTAGCTGTTCTACAAGTGGTCTGAGGCAGGTGTTTAGTTTACGAGCGTTTTCAAGTGCAACGTTAATAACGATGCTTTTGGGAAACCGGGCCCTGGTTGTCCCCTGCCCTTTCTCTAAATCTTCTCTCTGGGATACTACTGTATGTTACTGTCTATCTCTCACGCACATGAACACACACACATGGACCATGTTGTCCCTCTGCCCCCTCTCCAGATCTTTTCTCTGGGGTACTGTCCGACGGGAGAGTGGCTGGCGGTGGGGATGGAGAGTAGTAATGTGGAGGTGCTCCACGTCACCAAGCCAGACAAGTACCAGCTCCACCTCCACGAGAGCTGTGTGCTCTCTCTCCAGTTTGCTTCCTGTGGTAAGGCCATGTCACCAGAGCTCTGGGGCTGACGTGCTCAAGATTAGTGTATTCTTGCGTCTCAAATGGCACCCTATTGCCTATGTAGTGCACTACTTTTGACCATGCTCTATATAGCATTGGGGGTCATTTGGGACACATACAATGTCTTTGTTAGCTGTGTACTGTAACTTGATGTACAGTATCAGTCAAAAGTTTGGACACCTACCCATTCAAGGGTTCTTCTTTATTTTTACTTTTTTCTACATTGTAGAATAATAGTGAAGACATCAAAACTATGAAATAACACATGGAATCATGTAGTAACCAAGAGTGTGCAAAGCTGTCATCAAGGCAAATGATGGCTACTTTGAAGATTCTTTATGTTCGATGCATCTGAACAACGATGTTACTGGTGTTTGTCTCCATGTATACTGAGGTTATGTTGGCATTTTCTAACTGATGGAACTGGCCCCCAAATGAGTCGCCTTTCCCTGGTTCATTTTCCACTTTGAACCGAGATATATTAAACTCCCTGTTTAATACAGGTATGCAGTTCAACTTTTTTTGTTGACCTAGTAGACAGCCTTATATTCGGTTTTCATTGGAGAATCTCAATTGTATTTCGTTGACTCCTCGTGTCCTCTCTCCTCCTCAAAATCCATTGGAGGAGAAGGTCAGAGGGGAGGGACTTCTGACTTTATCATCCAGTGGGTTTTGAGGAGGCGGAGAGGAGAAAGGAGGTGAGGAGTCAAGGAAGTGCAATTGGCTCTCTCCTTGTTTCCTCATATACAGTAGCTCTAATCCTAACTTGATGTGATTGATTGTTTTTTAAATTCATTTTATTTATACTCTGTTCTCTGGGATTTGGCCCCTGCATCCACAGTAGTATTTGTCCTAGCTCTACTGTATGTCTATGTGATTCCTAAAGCTCTGTCTCCTATTTCTCTGCCTGCCCAGGTAAATGGTTTGTGAGCACAGGAAAGGATAACCTGCTGAATGCGTGGAGGACACCGTACGGAGCCAGTATATTCCAGGTACACACACACACACACACACCTGTCCACTTGGACAACCGTCTGTTCACTCCGACGGCCTACCTACCAACATGTTTTATTTATCTTGTATCAAGGCTGGGTGTTGATCTTGCACTAATCTTTCCCTCAATCTTTCTCGCTCTCTTGCTCTCTCTCTCTCTAACTCTAGTCGAAGGAGTCTTCGTCAGTGCTAAGCTGTGACATCTCAGTGGATGATAAGTACATAGTTACAGGTTCTGGAGATAAGAAGGCCACTGTCTATGAAGTCATCTACTAGACTGCACTGGTGAGCACTATGATCAGCAACTGACAACCCAAAGTAGCTTTCACTGTCCTAAAACCAACCCTGGGTCAGGGGATACTGCAGAAAATTCTACACCCTTTGACTTTTTCCACATTTTGTTGTGTTACAGCCTGAATTTAGATTTCTTTTTGGTCACTGGCCTACACAAAATACCCCATAATGTCAAATGGGTTTTGAGTCAATAAGTATTCAACCCCTTTGTTATGGCAAGCCTAAATAGGAGTAAAAATGTGCTTAACAAGTCACACAATACGTTGCATGGACTCTGTGTGCAATAATAGTGTTTAACATGATTTTTGAATGACTACCTCATCTCTGCACCCCACACAGACAGTGCAATTATCTGTAAGGTCCCTCAGTCGAGCAGTGAATTTCAAACACCGATTCAACAACAAACTACCAGGGAGGTTTTCCAATGCTTCGAAAGATGTGCACCTATTGGTAGATGGGTGAAAAAGCAGACATTGAATATCCCTTTTTAAATAACTTCCCATAGTGAAGTTATTAGTTACAATTCGGATGGTGTATCAATACACCCCGTCACTACAAAGATGCAGGCATCCTTGCTAACTCAGTTGCCGGGGAGGAAGAAAACCACTCAGGGATTTCACCATGATGCCAATGGTGACTTTAAAATAGTTTAATGGCTGTGTTAGGATGGCTGTGTTAATCTGATGATGGATAGCATTGTAGTTACTCCACAATGCTAACCCAATTGACAGCGTGAAAAGAAAGCCTGTACAGAATACAAATATTCCAAAACATGCATCCTGTTTGCAACAAGACACTAAAGTAATACTTCAGAAAATGTGGCAAAGCAATTAACATTTTGTCCTGATGTTTGGGACAAATCCAATACAACACATTACTGAGTACCACTCTCCATATGTTTAAACATAGTGATGGCTTCATCATGTTATCGGTATGCTATTAATTGTTAAGGACTGGGCATTAAATACAAATAATGAATGGAGCTAAGCACATGTATAATCCTAAAGGATAACCTGATTCAGTCTGCTTTCTGCTAGACACTGGGAGATTACTTTACCTTCAGCAGGACAATAACCTAAAACACAAGGCCACTGGAGTTGCTTACCAAGAAGACAGTGAATGTTCCTGAGTGGCCTAGTTACATTTTTCACTTAAATCTATGACGAGACCTAAAAGTTGTCTAGCAATGACCATAACCAATTTGACAGAGCTTGAATCATTTTGAAAAGAATAATGGGCAAATGTTGCCCAATCCAGGTGTGGAATGTTCTTAGAGATTTACCCATAAAGTCTCACAGCTGTAGTCTCTGCCAAAGGTGCTTCTACAAAGTATTGACTCAGAGGTGTGAATGAGATACCTGTATTTTATTTTCAAGAAATTAGCAAGCCTTTCTAAAAACATGTTTTCACTTTGTCATTATAGGATGTTGGGTGGGGTGCCTTTAAACAGTTTGGAAAATTCCAGAAAATGTCATGGCTTTAGAAGATTCTGATAGGCTAATTGACATAATTTTAGTCAATTGGAGGTGTTCCTGTGGATGTATTTCAAGGCCTCCCTTCGAACTCAGTGCCTCTTTGCTTGATATCATGGGAAAATCAAAAGAAATCAGCCAGGAAAAAAAATTGTAGACCTCCACAAGTCTGGTTCATCCTTGGGAGCAATTTCCAAATGCCTGAAGGTACCACGTTCATCTGTACAAACAATAGTAACCAAATATAAACACCATGGGACCACGCAGCCATCATACTGCTCATGAAGGAGACGCGTTCTGTCTCCTAGAGATGAACATACTTTGGTGCGAAAAGTGCAAATCAATCCCAGAACAATAGGAAAGGACCTTGTGAAGATGCTGGAGGAAACGGGTAATAAGTATCTATTAGAGGTCGACCGATTATGATTTTTCAATGCCGATACCGATTATTGGTGGACCGAAAAAAGTTGAAACCGATTAATCTGCCGATTTTATACATATATTTGTAATAATGACAATTACAACAATACTGAATGAACAATGAACACTTATTTTAACTTAATATAATACATCAATAAAATCGATTTAGTCTTAAATAAATAACGAAACATGTTCAATTTGGTTTAAATAATGCAAAAACAAAGTGTTGGAGAAGAAAGTAAAAGTGCAATGTAAGAAAGCTAACGTTTAAGTTCCTTGCTCAGAACATGAGAACATATGAAAGCTGGTCAATCCTTTTAACATAAGTCTTCAATATTCCCAGATAAGAAGTTTTATGTTATATTATAGGACTATTTCTCTCTATACCATTTGTATTACATATACCTTTGACTATTGGATGTTCTAATAGTTACTTTAGTATTGCCAGCCTAATCTCGGGAGTTGATATGCTTCAAGCATTGCGAAAAGCTGCTGCCAAACGCAGGAAAGTGTTTTTGAATGAATGCTTACGAGCCTGCTGCTGCCTACCACTGCTCAGACTCCTCTATCAAATCATAGACTTAATTATAACATAATAACACACAGAAATACGAGCCTTAGGTCATTAATATGGTCAAATCCGGAAACCTATCATTTCGAAAACAAAACGTTTATTCTCTGAAATACGGAACCGTTCCGTATTTGATCTAACGGGTGGCATCCAAACTGCTGCATATACCCTGACTCTGTTGCACAGAAGGCAAGAGAAGTGAAACAATTATTTCAAATAAATTCATGTTAGCAGGCAATATTAACTAAATATGCAGGTTTAAAAATATATACTTGTGTATTGATTTTAAGAAAAGCGTTGATGTTTATGGTTAGGTACACATTGGTGCTACGACAGCTCTTTTTTTTGCGAATGTGCTTGTTAAATCACCCAGTTGGCAAAGTATGCTGTGATTCAATGATAAATTAACAGGCACTGCATCGATTATATGCAACGCAGGACAAGCTAGATAAACTAGTAATATCATCAACCATTAACTAGTGATTATGTTAAGATTGATTGTTTTTTATAAGATACGTTTAATGCTAGCTAGCTCCTTGCTGCACTCGCATAACAGGTAGTCAGCCTGCCACGCAGTCTCCTCGTGGAGTGCAATGTAATCGGCCATGATCAGTATCCAAAAATGCCTATTACCAATTGTTATGAAAACTTGTAATCAGCCATTCTGATTAATCGGTCGACCTCTAGTATCTATATCCACAGTAAAACGAGTCCTATATCTACATAACTTGAAAGTCCGCTCAGCAAGGAAGAACGGTTTCCAACTGCACATGGGGACAAAGATCGAACTTTTTGGAGAAATGTCCTCTGGTCTGATGAAACAAAAATAGAATTGTTTGGCAATATTGACCATCGTTATTTTTGGAGGGAAAAGGGGGAGGCTTGCAAGCCGAAGAACACCATCCCAACCATGAAGCACAGGGGTGGCAGCATCATGTTATGTGGGTGCTTTGCTACAGGAGGGACTGGTGCTCTTCACAAAATAGATGGCATCTTGATGTAAGACAATTATGTGGATATATTGAAGAAACATCTCAAGACATCAGGAAGTTAAAGCTTGGTCGCAAATGGGTCTTCCAAATGGACAATGACCCCAAGCCGACTTCCAAAGTTGTGGCAAAATGGCTTAAGGACAGCGAAGTCAAGGTAATGGAGTGGCGATCACAAAGCCCTGACCTCAATCATATAGAAAGTTTGTGGGCAGAACAGAAAAAGTATGTGCTAACAAGGAGGCCTACAAACCTGACTCTGTTGCACCATATCTGTCAGGAGGAATGGGCCAAAATTCACCCAACTTATTGTGGAAAGCTTGTGGAAGGCTACCTGAAACGTTTGACCCAAGTTAAACAATTCAAAGGCAATGCTACCCAATACTAATTGAGTGTATGTAAACTTCTGACCCACTGGAAATGCAATGAAAGAAATAAAAACTGAAATAAATAATTCTCTCTCCTATTATTCTGACACTTCACATTCTAAAAATAACGTGGTGATCCTGACTGACCTAAAGCAGGATTTTTACTAGGATTAAATGTCAGGAATTGTGAAAAACTGAGGTTAAATGTATTTGGCTAAGGTGTATGTAAACTTCTGACTTCAACTTTATATTTAATCCAATTTTGAATTCAGGCTGTAACGCAACAAAATGTGAAATAAGTCAAGGGGTATGAAAACTTTCTGAAGGTACTGTATATACGTGACCTTTGAACTGTACAACTGACCCTGGGTCATGGGATCCTACAGAACATTCTCTATACATGACCATTCATGGGCAGAGCTTCCAGAACAATTGATGATGGACAGACGGGCGGATGTATGCATGGATATGGAGAGATGGACCGAAACCTCATTATAGACAGATGGACAGAAAGGCGGACCGAAACCTCAGAGGTGCCGAATTAATGGCATTGTAGTTTATTTTTACAGACAAAGAATGTGAATGGCCAGGTGATCTCTACCATTTGTGACCTCTGACCTCAGCTTGCTCTTCTTTCAGACATGACTTTCCACTCAGACCTTTCACACCCTAGTACTGTGTCCTTTCCTACATGTCTGCTATTGCTATTGTGTAATTAGTTTTCTTTTCTTTGTATTTTATCGGTCGAGTACTTGTAAAAAGTGTATATATTTGTTTTCTTACAGTAATTGCTTTAGAAATAACAAATGTTTGGTATGTCTTTTACATGGAAAATATCTAACCAGGAAAAAACACTAAATGGTCTTAATGCTAGCTAATATAAATCAATTGAAATGTCTAGACAATAAATGTTCTTTTTGTTCTAACAAATGTCTTTTCTCTGGCTTCCAAAGTGAACTGTGACGTTCTTGTTCTTGGGCATGGTCTTTCATCCAACAAGGCCTATATTCAATGACTACATGGGTTAACTCGTATGTAGAGACTGATCAGATATGGGTGAGAATGTCAAATGGCACTCATTGCTATAGTCATAATCTCGATTTTCATCTTAAAGCTCAATGGCAGACGTGTTGAGGTTAACGTTGAGAACATAGACGTCTGAATGGTTCCTCTGGGAGGTTCATTAGCTGAACACAGCAGAGCACGCAGTTACAGGTGTTGAGCAGGTCCATTCACACAGTAGTGATAGCATTAACCCACAAACGCAATTATCATTGACGTGCGGTGTGGAGGTTAATTTGCAGACTAATGACCATTCGAGGAGGGCTTCCAGGGGGAAGTGGATGAGGTGCTACTGAGTAATGAGCTGGTCTTCAGAGAGCAATGAAACTTGCTACATCTGCAATTGGAGACTGTGTGCAGTTGCGTCAACATTTATTTGTCATCTGCACAGGATACAGCAAAGTGTACACGGGACAATTAAATGCTTGTGTGTGTGTGTGTGCATGTTTGTGCGTGCAGGACTGTGGAGCACTGCTTAGTGCTCCTGACTCTTGCCTATGTGCTAGTGTTGCATGGTATACTGACATTTTTAGATAAAAAAAACAAAAAACACTTCAGTAGAATTTTTTTTTTATACGTTCGTTAGGCTACTTCTGTCAAATGTGTCTCACATGATTGAGAAGATCAACTCTATCAGTGCAGCCCCTTTTATAGTGAAGAGCAAAGTGCCACGTCCACTTATTTTGGGGGCGGCAAGTAGCCTTGTGGTTAGAGCGTTGGGCCAGTAACCGAAAGGTTGGTGGATCGAATGCCTGAGCTGACAAGGTAAAAATGTGTCGTTCTGCCCCTGAACAAGGCACTGTTCCCCGGGTAGGCCTTTTGTAAATAATAATTTGTTCTTAACTTCTCTAGGGTAGGGGGCACTATTTTCACCTCTGGATGAAAGCGTGCCCAAAGTAAACAGCCTGCTACTCAGGCCCAGAAGCTAGGATATGCATATAATTGGTAGATTTGGATAAAAAAACACTAAAGTTTCCAAAACTGTTAAAATAATGTCTGAGTATAACAGGCCTGATTTGGCAGGCGAAAACCTGAGAGAAATCCATCCAGAAAGTAGGATTTTTTAAATGTTTGTAGTTTTCTATTCAATACCATTACAGTATCCATTGATTTAGGACAGTTCCTATGCCTTCCACTAGATATCAACCGTCTTTAGAAATGGTACACTTTACAATGGAGGACGATATCGGTAACGTTCCTTGAATTCACTACTTTGTTTGTGATAATATGCACGTTGTAATGCATAATATGCTGATTTCAAAGCAGATTGTGACTAACTTTATTAATTCACTTCGTCTCCCTCGCCACCAAAAATTCATTCACTTCTTCCTCGCCTCCCGTCTGGTTTCCACTCGATACCTTAGCCACATCAAACTGCTTCTCCATTAGAAATCCCCGATCACACTATCTTTTTATAATATTCATTGCATTTGAATAATGTTAAGTACTAACTAACAATGGAATGTTCCTCAATACAGTTGAATAAGATGGTACTTTTAAACGGGTGTCCCAACTCTGTGGTCACTGAAGAGCCCATGGCACTTAACTTCTCTAGGGTAGGGGGCAGCATTCGGAATTTTGGATGAAATGCATGCCCAAATTAAACTGCCTGCTTCCCAGGCCCAGAAGATATGCATATAACTGGTAGATTTGGATAGAAAACACTCTAAAGTTTCAAACTGTTAAAATAGTGTCTGAGTATAACAGAACTGATTTGGCAGGCGAAAACCTGAAATTAATTTAGGATTTTTTTTATGTTTGTAGTTTTCTATTCAATGCCATTACAGTATCCATTGACTCAAATTGCAGTTTCTATGCCTTCAACAGTCTTTAGAAATTGTTTCAGGCTTGTATCCTGACAAATGAGGAAGTAAGAGCAGTCTGAATGAGTGAACCCTAAAGTGTCACAGAGCTTTTTCATGCGTGAGACGGAGAGAGTGCGTTTTTTGTTTACCTTTTAAATTGGCGGCGTTATTGTCCGGTTGAAATATTATCGATTTATTTAGGCTAAAAACAACCTGAGGATTGAATATAAACGTCGTTTGACATGTTTCTATGAACTTTACGGATACAATTTGGATTTTATTTTCTTCCTGTTTTGACTGCGTTTGAGCCTGTGGATTACTGAAGAAAACGCGCAAACAAAACGGAGGTTTTTGGATATTAAGAGACTTTATCAAACAAAAGGAACATTTTATTGAGTAAATTAATGTCTGCTGAGTACAACTATATGAAGATCATCAAAGGTAAGGGATTAATTTTCTCTTTCTGACTTGGGTAACTGTTTTACTTGGCTGGTTACTGTTTGTAATGATTTGTCTAGTGGGCTATGTTCTCAAATAATCGTAAGGTATACTTTCGGCGTAAAGCATTTTGCATCGTAAAGCATCTGACACCGTGGTTGGATTCACAAGAAGTTAATCTTTAAACCTATGTAAAATATGTTTTGTTTTCTGAATTTTTATAATGAGTATTTCTGTATTTGAATTTGGCACCCAGTAGTTTCACTGGCTGTTGAAGAGGTGGGACGCTAACGTCTCACGTACCCAAGAGAGGTTAAGTCGTGTTCAAACAACTGCGAACTCGGAAATCTCTGACTTCAGTGGATTCAAGACAACTGGGAACCCTTGGTTGGTCGTATAAACGCTATTAAAATGGTTGTCCTACCCAGGTTTCTTTACCTCTTCCAATGTCTACCCAATTTCATACCACAAAGCTATTTTAAGAAACTGGATTCAATAGTAACTCCATTTTTATGGGATAACAAGGCAGCCAGAATTTCAAAGAAGCATTTATGCAAGTACAAGATAGAGGGGGGCTTTGGCCTTCCTCACTTCAAACTGTATTATTGGGCTGCTAATCTGAACATTGTGTCTTTCTGGAGGGAAAGTTTACCTGCGATGAGACAGAAGGATATGCCTTCATGGCTTTTGATCGAGCAGGCCTCCTGTCAACGTTCCTCACTCCCTGCACTTGTTAATAGCCCATCATATGTGAAAAAAGCCACTTATGACTCCAATCCAGTCATTTGTCATACGCTTAGGATCTGGAAACAGATTAGGGATTTTCTTAACATACCCACTGTTTACATAGACACCCCGATTAGCCTGAATCATGCTTTCCACCCTGCATTGGATGATGTGGTGTTTTCACAGTGGAGGGAGAAGGGGCTCACAACAATTGGTAATTTATACATAGATGGTCAGTTAGCTTCATTCCAACAATTACAGGCAAAGTTCAACATGCCAACAACACATTTTTTCAGATACCTCCAAATCAGGAATTTCTTAAGGACACATGTCCCACAGTATGGCATGAAGCCAAATAGTCCTACATTAGATAGCTTGATCCTTGTCAAACCCCATTCAAAAGGGTCGGTCTCTAGACTGTATGATGTGCTACAGGCCCACATAGAGGTATCCACAGACACCATTAAAAGGGCTTGGGAACAAGAACTTGGTTCAGAACTCTCAGATGAGGACTGGATAGAAGCTCTCAGGAATATAAACCACAGTTCAGTGAATGCCAGACACAACCTTGTACAGTTTAAGGTGATACACAGGTTACACTACTCAAAAGTAAAACTGCATAAAATATTCCCGGACACCTCACCACTATGTGAGAGGTGCAAGCAGGAGGAGGGGACGTTGACCCACTTATTCTGGACATGCCCTAAATTACATGCTTACTGGGCTCTCATTTTTGATTACTTATCTAAGGCCTTTGATAGAGTTCTAGCCCCAGACCCATTGATCGCTCTGTTTGGTACAGTTGATGGGAATAACCAGGAGGGGAAAGCTGTCTCTCTTTGTACTCTATTAGCCAAAAGGCTCATATTGCAATTTTGGAAATTGGAGACTGTACCTACCTTTGAAATGTGGTTACGGGATTTAGGGAATGTAATCCATATGGAAAAGATTCGATACAACACCTCCAATAGAAGTCCATTGTTTTACAAAATATGGCAGCCGATACTGGATAAATGGTCTAGTCCCGCTTCATAACTGGGCTGACGATCTGCTGCTACTCTGTGCTGTACTCCACTCAATATTTATTTTTGGCTGAACTACACTGCTTGTAATGACTATATGCTGTCTTCTTATACATGTACCACCTAATAGGATTTTGTTTTATTTTGTGTATGTGTGAGTTAAGTTTTGTTTTGTCCTCTAAATTGACCATCCCATCCAACAGTACAATGAATGTCATTGTTTGTATTGCTGTCTTTTTTACTTTATTTTTATTGGAAAATAATAAACATATTATTAAAAAAAGACAACTGGGAACCCTGGGGGGAAAAAATAAGCTCCAGCTAGGAAAAATCATTTGGAATGGTCATCCAAGTCGGAATTCCAAGTCAAACTCAGGCATCTTTCTAGAGCTCTGACTTTCCGACCTGAAGATCACTGACGTCATGATTTGACCTTGTTTTTTTCCCCGAGTACCCAGTTGTCTTTAAAGCACCAATTCTTTTGCAATTGAGTACAACATTATGAGTCATAATACCCATAAAAGGTAGTGATAAAACCCGGAAATGGTTCCAATCGTTTTTCCACCATTTTTAAATTGTAGGTTTAGAAACTCTTTGGCCACATTCTGCCTCACCAATGGCGTCATTACATTCTTAGAGACAATGCACAGTTTTATAAAAGAAGCGATTTGCTTCTTTTATGAAAATGTTGTTCAGTACAATAAAATATGCTCTCATAGCAGTTGCCAATAAAATAAGTCTGAAATGGAAGGGATTGTTTGTCATCTGTAGCCCTGTGAAGTCAGCTAGAACAAGCTCAATAACTCAATGCATGCACACACTCCTATTGAATAATATGCATTCACCTGTATTGTGAGTAGACTGGCTACATCTTGATTTACCCAGTTTGTCAGTAGAGATTTACCATTTACATAAATGATTGAGTAGCAGCAGCTACACTTCCTGGGGTCCAGCAAAACTAAGGCAGTTTATACAATTGTAAAAACATTACAATACATTCACAGATTTCACAACACACTGCCCAGAGGACTATCTGCAGAACACGGTTCACTGGAATGTTTGTGTTTTGATACGGGGATCACCAAAACAGAAAGAGAAACTCAACACTGTTTTGTCAATCGCTCATCGATTATCACATTGCGTGCGAGGGGGGAGATGAAGTTGCACGTACTGTTTTAACACAGTTGAAAAACCACACGGAATCTGGGAAGAATGTGTACATCACTGGTTAGAGGACAATTTGTTAGTGCTGAGTGATTTGTGCTTTTTGAGGTCATTTCAGTTCGATTATTAAAAAAGAATCACGGATTTTGGTTTTGATCTATGCTTTTTTTTTTTTTTTAATGCGTTATGATATAATGACGGTACAATGATTTTAGAGCTTTGTAATTGAAATTCCAAAGCCAAAAATAGTGAACATTCAATTGCCAAAACCATTGATAATATTGTCTCTATCAGGTCCACATTGGGTAGACATCAATTGGAAATGACTATGAAATATTTCAGCTGTGTATTACTTAGACAAATAAAATGTATTTTTCATTCCTTTAAGTCTCTGCTCAGGAAGTAGCAGTCAGGCAGCCAGGCCATATAAGATTATGTGCTCCCCATACTGTACAGTCATCATATTTAGCTAGCCTGCTGCAGAGCTGTCTGAAATCCTTTTACTAGTTCTTCAAAGTAGATAAGTCAAATTTCACGAACTGTCTCTGTCCCTCTAGTTATTGTGCTGTGTACATTCCTCTCTCATGTAGTCTATGCAGTCTGTGTGTATTTAACCTAACATAGCATAAAAGTGTATCTGTACAGAGATCTGGGAAGGCAGTTTTTTTTTTTGCAATGAATTACGGTCATTGTGCTTAATTATAGTGTTTCTGCTCTGAACTAGGTTGAATATTTGCTTAATGAAAACTACAACTCCCACATAGTTGTTGACTTGATTTCTCTTGTGAATGTATTTACGTCGCACTATATTGGATTATTCCAATATGGTATCCTTCCGCTCTGCAGGATACATTCCAAGTAAGAATTAGTAGTGCTGCGGCTGACCCTGTTAAATAGCTGCCACCGCACTACTCCCACTTCTTTTTTTTCTTGGCTCGTTCCAGAGAGGATTCGCTTGGTAAAAGCTCTATATTATAAGCACATAAGTATACCTGCATCTATTCAATAACTTGGAGCAGCTAGCTAGCTAGCTTCGCCACCTGAGTGCTCTGCTGTCCCCAACTCAGTTTGGCTTGTGCCATCTCGTTTGGTCCAGTATTGCGGCGCTGAGGGCTTGTCCCAGTTGTCTTGTCTGTCCCCCGGAACCCTCCCGGTTAGCCTTCGGGCTCGGGGATGGTTGAAAAACATCCCCGTATATTGTTTTTGATAAAGTCAAGGGGTCTGAATACTTCCCGAATGCACTGTATTTCTCACTAGTTTAATCAGAGATAAAAATGCTCCTAAGTGCAATTTAACCGGGTGCTCTAGAAAGAGCTCCCCGTAGTGACTGCAGAAGCCCACTAAATTGACTTTGCTAGATGGAGTACCACAGAATTCTATGGCACGTTATTTAAGTGTCAGCCGTTGTTGCCATTAACATTTACATTTACATTTAAGTCATTTAGCAGACGCTCTTATCCAGAGCGACTTACAAATTGGTGCATTCACCTTATGATATCCAGTGGAACAACCACTTTACAATAGTGCATCTAACTCTTTTAAGGGGGGGGGGGGGGGTTAGAAGGATTACTTTATCCTATCCTAGGTATTCCTTAAAGAGGTGGGGTTTCAGGTGTCTCCGGAAGGTGGTGATTGACTCCGCTGACCTGGCGTCGTGAGGGAGTTTGTTCCACCATTGGGGTGCCAGAGCAGCGAACAGTTTTGACTGGGCTGAGCGGGAACTGTACTTCCTCAGAGGTAGGGAGGCGAGCAGGCCAGAGGTGGATGAACGCAGTGCCCTTGTTTGGGTGTAGGGCCTGATCAGAGCCTGAAGGTACGGAGGTGCCGTTCCCCTCACAGCTCCGTAGGCAAGCACCATGGTCTTGTAGCGGATGCGAGCTTCAACTGGAAGCCAGTGGAGAGAGCGGAGGAGTGGGGTGACGTGAGAGAACTTGGGAAAGTTGAACACCAGACGGGCTGCGGCGTTCTGGATGAGTTGTAGGGGTTTAATGGCACAGGCAGGGAGCCCAGCCAACAGCGAGTTGCAGTAATCCAGACGGGAGATGACAAGTGCCTGGATTAGGACCTGCGCCGCTTCCTGCGTGAGGCAGGGTCGTACTCTGCGAATGTTGTAGAGCATGAACCTACAGGAACGGGTCACCGCCTTGATGTTAGTTGAGAACCACAGGGTGTTGTCCAGGATCACGCCAAGGTTCTTAGCACTCTGGGAGGAGGACACAATGGAGTTGTCAACCGTGATGGCGAGATCATGGAACGGGCAGTCCTTCCCCGGGAGGAAGAGCAGCTCCGTCTTGCCGAGGTTCAGCTTGAGGTGGTGATCCGTCATCCACACTGATATGTCTGCCAGACATGCAGAGATGCGATTCACCACCTGGTTATCAGAGGGGGGAAAGGAGAAGATTAATTGTGTGTCTGCATAGCAATGATAGGAGAGACCATGTGAGGATATGACAGAGCCAAGTGACTTGGTGTATAGCGAGAATAGGAGAGGGCCTAGAACAGAGCCCTGGGGGACACCAGTGGTGAGAGCACGTGGTGCGGAGACAGATTCTCGCCACGCCACCTGGTAGGAGCGACCTGTCAGGCAGGACGCAATCCAAGCGTGGGCCGCGCCGGAGATGCCCAGCTCGGAGAGGGTGGAGAGGAGGATCTGATGGTTCACAGTATCAAAGGCAGCCGATAGGTCTAGAAGGATGAGAGCAGAGGAGAGAGAGTTAGCTTTAGCAGTGCGGAGCGCCTCCGTGACAAAGAGAAGAGCAGTCTCAGTTGAATGACTAGTCTTGAAACCTGACTGATTTGGATCAAGAAGGTCATTCTGAGAGAGATAGCAGGAGAGCTGGCCAAGGACGGCACGTTCAAGAGTTTTGGAGAGAAAAGAAAGAAGGGATACTGGTCTGTAGTTGTTGACATCGGAGGGATCGAGTGTAGGTTTTTTCAGAAGGGGTGCAACTCTCGCTCTCTTGAAGACGGAAGGGACGTAGCCAGCGGTCAAGGATGAGTTGATGAGCGAGGTGAGGTAAGGGAGAAGGTCTCCGGAAATGGTCTGGAGAAGAGAGGAGGGGATAGGGTCAAGCGGGCAGGTTGTTGGGCGGCCGGCCGTCACAAGACGCGAGATTTCATCTGGAGAGAGAGGGGAGAAAGAGGTCAAAGCACAGGGTAGGGCAGTGTGAGCAGAACCAGCGGTGTCGTTTGACTTAGCAAACGAGGATCGGATGTCGTCGACCTTCTTTTCAAAATGGTTGACGAAGTCATCAGCAGAGAGGGAGGAGGGGGGAGGAGGATTCAGGAGGGAGGAGAAGGTGGCAAAGAGCTTCCTAGGGTTAGAGGCAGATGCTTGGAATTTAGAGTGGTAGAAATTGGCTTTAGCAGCAGAGACAGAAGAGGAGAATGTAGAGAGGAGGGAGTGAAAGGATGCCAGGTCCGCAGGGAGGCGAGTTTTCCTCCATTTCCGCTCGGCTGCCCGGAGCCCTGTTCTGTGAGCTCGCAATGAGTCGTCGAGCCACGGAGCAGGAGGGGAGGACCGAGCCGGCCTGGAGGATAGGGGACATAGAGAGTCAAAGGATGCAGAAAGGGAGGAGAGGAGGGTTGAGGAGGCAGAATCAGGAGATAGGTTGGAGAAGGTTTGAGCAGAGGGAAGAGATGATAGGATGGAAGAGGAGAGAGTAGCGGGGGAGAGAGAGCGAAGGTTGGGACGGCGCGATACCATCCGAGTAGGGGCAGTGTGGGAAGTGTTGGATGAGAGCGAGAGGGAAAAGGATACAAGGTAGTGGTCGGAGACTTGGAGGGGAGTTGCAATGAGATTAGTGGAAGAACAGCATGTAGTAAGATGAGGTCAAGCGCATTGCCTGCCTTGTGAGTAGGGGGGGAAGGTGAGAGGGTGAGGTCAAAAGAGGAGAGGAGTGGAAAGAAGGAGGCAGAGAGGAATGAGTCAAAGGTAGACGTGGGGAGGTTAAAGTCACCCAGAACTGTGAGAGGTGAGCCATCCTCAGGAAAGGAACTTATCAGGGCGTCAAGCTCATTGATGAACTCTCCAAGGGAACCTGGAGGGCGATAAATGATAAGGATGTTAAGCTTGAAAGGGCTGGTAACTGTGACAGCATGGAATTCAAAGGAGGCGATAGACAGATGGGTCAGGGGAGAAAGAGGGAATGTCCACTTGGGAGAGATGAGGATCCCAGTGCCACCACCCCGCTGACCAGAAGCTCTCGGGGTGTGCGAGAACACGTGGGCAGACGAGGAGAGAGCAGTAGGAATAGCAGTGTTATCAGTGGTAATCCATGTTTCCGTCAGTGCCAAGAAGTCGAGGGACTGGAGGGAAGCATAGGCTGAGATGAACTCTGCCTTGTTGGCCGCAGATCGGCAGTTCCAGAGGCTGCCTGAGACCTGGAACTCCACGTGGGTCGTGCGCGCTGGGACCACCAGGTTAGAGTAGCAGCGGCCACGCGGTGTGAAGCGTTTGTATGGTCTGTGCAGAGAGGAGAGAACAGGGATAGACAGACACATAGTTGACAGGCTACAGAAGAGGCTACGCTAATGCAAAGGAGATTGGAATGACAAGTGGACTACACGTCTCGAATGTTCAGAAAGTTAAGCTTACGTTGCAAAAAATCTTATTGACTAAAATGATATAGTACTGCTGGCTAATGAAATAGGCTAGCTAGCAGTGGCTGCGTTGTTGACTTTGTTTGAAAGTGTAGCTGGCTAGGTAACCTCGACAATTACTCTAGACTACACAATTAATCTTAAAACTTAAAACACTATCAATTAATGCTAGTTTGACCACGAGGGCATCTTTGAGAAGCATTTTACTTTTTTTTAATATTGGCTGTACTAGAGCATTTAAGTAAGAACATAGTATATGGGATTGATTTTAAGAAATGTAGCTTAATTTGATTAAAATTTATAAAAAATTTATTTTACCTTTATTTAACTAGGCAAGTCAGTTAAGAACAAATTATTATTTTCAATGACGGCCTAGGAACAGTGGGTTAACTGCCTTGTTCAGGGGCAGAACGACAGATTTTTACCTTGTCAGCTCGGGGATTTGATCTTGCAACCTTTCGGTTACTAGTCCAACGCTCTAACCACTAGGCTACATGCCGCCCCTATTATGGTGTTTCTATTCCAAGAAAAATGAAACACGAAACCCTCAGGGTTTCCGTTAGGAAAATATGGTGCTGTACGACGTGACCAGTCGGGAGTAGGCTAAGAGCAGTCCACATGCTTGTCTCAGAGCAGCGCGAAACCGTGCTGAAATAGTTGACCACACACAGGTAGGCTATCGCTTCAACTCCTACTGCTTCTATCTTTAAATGCCACAATGTCACAAATAATTGAGCACACACAATTCTTAAAACTCTGAGAAGGGTAATGTGAGCTGATCTGCACTGCATATTAAACTGACTTTCTTATTGCTATATCCCACACGTTACTGTGTCTTTCGGTCCTCTCTCTCACTCTCACACATGCTGTCTTGACCTCTGAATGCTCAGCTATGACAAGCCAACTGGCATTCTTAAGGTGCTGACCAGTTGCACCCTCTATAACCACTGTTTTTATATTATTTGACCCTGCTGGGTTTGAACAACTTAAAAAAGGATCTAGCCTTTATCGCCATGTACTCTTAAATCCGAACAGGTTGGATATTATAAGATTAACTTTAGTATGACTGACACCTTTAGAGAGAGGTCTAATACTTTAATAATTTCTGCCCTCCGAAATAGGCCGAACCGCAACATTGTCGGCTAAAACTATTTAATTCATGAATGCATTTGAACGTTTTTAATATTATGATAGTGATCTGTTATCCAAAGATTACTATTATTATTATTATTAACCCTGCATTTTAATTATATAAAAGCCCTTTAGATATTCTGCTGGAGGCATTTTGTTTTTCCTCAAGCGTAGCAGGCTGTGAATTCTGCAAACAAGCCAACCTAGCTAAGAAATACATTTTGTTGGTTGCCATGGTGAATAATCCATTCTTACTCATTTGCTAGAGAACCAGTTAGGATTTAAGTATAACTATTGTATGACTGATGCCTTTAGTGAGAGGTCTAATACTTTAATATTTAATAATTTCTGCCCTCCGAATTCATATTCATTATAGAAATAGGCCCATGTGCACCTTGATATTGGAGACGGAGGCGGGAAGACCTGGTTCACCAGCAACCCAAATCCCCTTCGGAAAGGGGGGATGGAGCCGGTCGGGCGCAACCCAGGCGACATGTAGATGCAAGGAACCGAGCTTGGGCGAGAGACGAATTCCGCACCGAGGGAAGGGAGAAGCGGAGAGCGTGGGCCCCAGTCCTCAGTCATAGATACTCCCGCCGTTTACCCGTGCTTCATTGGTCTGTTTCACTTGATGGCCCTCCGATCTGCACTCGTTAGATGGCCCTCCGACCTGCAACTGTTTTCTACGGTTATATAAACTCAGCAAAAAAAGAAACGTTCCTTTTTCAGGAACCTGTCTTTCAAAGATAATTCGTAAAAATCCAAATAACTTCACAGATCTTCATAGTAAAGGGTTTAAACACTGTTTCCCAAGCTTGCTCAATGAACCATAAGCAATTATTGAACATGCACCTGTTGTGGAACGGTTAAGACACTAACAGTTTGCAGACGATAGGCAATGAAGGTCACAGTTATGAAAACTTAGGACACTAAAGAGGTCTTTCTACTGCGTGAATGTGCCTTAGGCATGCTGCAAGGAGGCATGAGGACTGCAGATGTGGCCATGGCAATAAATTGCAATGTCCGTACTGTGAGACGCCTAAGACAGCGCTAAAGGGAGACAAGATGGACAGCTGATTGTTCGGTACATCCGAACATCACACCTGCGGGACAGGTACAGGAAGAAGGCAAAAACTGCCCGAGTTACACCAGGAACGCACAATCCTTTCATCAGTGCTCAGACTGTCCACAATAGTCTGAGAGGGGCTGGACTGAGGGCTAGTAGGCCTGTTGTAAGGCAGGTCCTCACCAAACATCACTGGCAACAACGTCGCCTATGGGCCACAAACCCACTGTCGCTTGACCAGACAAGACTGGCAAAAATGCTCTTCACCATCGAGTCTCAGTTTTGTCTCACCAGTGGTGATGGTCGGATTCACGTTTATCGTTGAATTAATGAGCGTGACACCGAGGCCTGTCCTCTGGAGCGGGATCGAGGTGGAGGGTCCGTCATGGTCTGGGCGGTGCGTCACAGCATCATCGGACTGAGCTTGTCATTGCAGGCAATCTCAAGGCTGTGCGTTACAGGGAAGACATCCTCCTCCCTCATGTGGTACCCTTCCTGCAGG